>NC_052619.1:36511483-36617904 GCF_016545825.1 Eucalyptus grandis
TGATGATGATATGTGATGTGATATGATGATCACCCATGATATGATATGCATGATGATATGCATGATAATGATGATGATGATGATGGTATGTGATGTGATATGATGATCACCTATGATATGATATGCATGATGATATGCATGGTAATGTTAATGATGATGATATATGATATGGCTCGAAGACATGTATGATGAAATGATGCGATGATGATGATGTCATGTATGATGTAATGATGCCATGACATGTATGTTACAATGATGATACACATGAATGTGTTATGAATTGGTATGATGATGCATGATAGTATGCGCATGGCTTCAAGGTAAGTGCCTGCAATGCATGTATGATTGCATGACGCATTGAGTTGTTATTGGATTTCCTATCTCGAGTGGTTGTACTCACCCTTTTGGGACCAACATTTCGAATTAGTAGATGGTTTGAGCGGTTGGATATGACCGCGAGGAGAAGGATAGCAAAGGAGGGAACCTTTGGACGCCGACACTAGTTGATGGACTTTAAGCATACGATTGTGGGAGAAGATGTCGGTCATCTTTTAAAATATAGCCAAGTATAGAAAGACTATGGCAATTTTGATGTATTGACTAATGATGTTCATTAAGTTATGTAAACAAAAGTGTATGGCTTTTACCTATAAATGTTTAGTTGGTGTGCATCAATTTCTGAATGTAGGGAAGGGAATTGTTGATATGCTTCCGTTATGTAAATTGCGCAAGGGACCGTTAATAAAAGATGTAAACCCCCATGGTTGTATGGACCCGCTACAATAGAAACGGTATCAGAGTGATATGTTAATAAGGAAAGTGAAAGGTAAGCGAACTGTGGCGACCCAAATCGGATCGGGGGCCGTCGAGGGGTGTCACAGCTATGGAGGATGATTATGAGATTGCTCCACTTCCCGGACAATCCGACCTTGAATCGATATAAAGTACTATAAAGAGAGAATCACAAGGAAGGCCAAGGCAAAGTCATGCCCGTACGCTGCCGTTTTTTCACCCACTATCTTCACAAGGATCATGAGATGTGATTCTGCAAAGGCAATATGGGATTTCTTGAAGGATGAATACGAGGGAGATGAGAAGATAAGAGGCATGAATGTGCTGAATCTCTTGAGGGAGTTTGAGAGGCAGCGAGATGAAAGATTCGAGAGTCGTGAAGGAATACTCCGATAGATTGGTTGGGATAGCTGAAAAATCAGAGTTTAGGGACTGACTTGAAGGATGAAAGGCTTGTTGAAGATCCTGGTGTCTCTTCCGAGAAGTTCGGCCACCATAGCGTCTCTGGAAAATACAAGAGACTTACGATATAAAGCTTGCAGAATTGTTAAATGCCTGCGGGCGAGCACGTAAGACTAATGAGAAGAGAAGAGTTTGTAGAGGGTGTCCGCAAGCTAGAGTGAAATCAAATGATGGAGGTAAAGGGAAGAAGTGGATTCAGTCTAGAGAAAATGTTGGTGACTCCAAGTTTGTAGCAAAAGAAGGAAATTCTGGTGGGTCTAGCAAATGGAAGATGAACAAAAAGCCTTGTCAATATCGTGGTGGAACTAATCATCGTTTTTAGATGTTGGAGAAAGCCCGATGCTAGATGCGTAAGATGTCACAAGTTGGGTCACATGGAAGCCATCTCGCAAAGAAAATTACCAAAGAAGGTGAAAAACCCAGTGGCAAGTGAATGAAACCGAGGAAGAGCACTTGTTTGTAGCTTCTTTTTCGAATCTTCTGTTGGGAATGATGCATGGCTGGTGGATAGTGGGTCACCAATCATATGACCGGCAATTCGGGCCGTTTAGGAGTCTAGACAGTCAGTCAGTCCAGAGTCGAATTGGCAACTGGGTATATCGAAGTGCAAGGGAAGGGTACGGTGGCTATTGAAGGAAATCGGGAGGTGAAGCTAATCAGTGATGTTCTCTTTGTGCCAAATATTGACCATAATCTATTAAGTGTTGGTCAATTAGTTGAGAAGGGCTATAAAGTGAAGTTCGAAGGGAAGGAATGTCTTATTAATAATGCAGATAGCAAAGAAGTGCTAAGAATTCCAATGGAGGACAAGAGTTTCATGTTCAAGCCACAAGAGATGCAACAAATGGCTTTAAAGTGCAAAGAAGAAAATGTAGAGATATGGCATAAAAAGACTTGGGCATGTTGTTTATGCAGAAAAATAGCTTGCGAGATGACTTGCCAAGTTTGGAGGAGGAATTTCCACAAAGTGCGAGAACTTGTCTTCTTGGCAAGCAAGCCAGATTTCCTTTCAAAGGAGGAGGCTGGAGAGCATGTGAAAAGCTGCAATTAGTCCACACAGATCTATGTGGACCTATGTCCGAGTCTCTCTCAATGGTAGCGGTATTTCATTACCTTCACCGATGATATGACTAGGATGAGCTGGATTTATTTTCTGCAAGCCAAGTCTGAAGTTGCTGATGTGTTTGTGAAGTTTAAAGTCTTAGTTGAGAATCGAGTGGGAAGAAAATTAAAATGCTCGGGTCGATAATGGTTACAGTATACCGCTCACAAGTTTAAGTTGAATTGTGAGCAAGCGGGAATTGTGCAGCAGTTCATTGCTCCCTATTCACCTCAACGAGAATGGGGTCGTGAGAGGAAAACATAAGTATTATGGAGATGGCCAAATGTATGATGAGAAGATGTTGCTTAAGAAGTTCTGGGCTGGGCCGGCTAATATTGCGGTGTTCTGTTGAAGATTGCCCACAAAGGCCTTAGAGAGGTCAACACCTTTTGAAGTCCGGGTATGGTGTTAAACCTTTTGTGAAAAATTTGAAGGTTTTGGGTGTTTGTGTTACACTCATGTTCCCGAGGTCAAGAGGGACAAGTTGGATAAAAGAGTTGAGCTTGGAATCTTCATTGGGTACGTCTCCAATCAAAGGCTTACGTGGATTTTTCACCCTATGACGGGGAAGGTGATTTTAAGCAGAGATGTTGTTTTTCTAGAGGAAGATGAGTGGAATTGGATGGAAGGAAAGAGTGCAGAAAAGCAGCAGTTCGAAAAACAACCTACAACAGATGTAGAGGTTGATGGAGTTATAGATGGATTGGAAGACAGTGTGGATGATTTACCAGTGAGGGGCACAAGGTCACTTGCTGAAATCTATGAAAGAAGCAATGTGGCAATGCTCGAACCATCTAACTTTGTGGAAGCTAAGGAGGATCGAGGTGGATTGCAGCAATGCAGAGGAGATTGCAATGATCCGGAAAAACCACACATGGGAGCTTGTTGACAGACCATCGATAAGAATGTGATTGGGGTTAAGTGGGTGTTTAGAACAAAACTTAATCCCGATGGTTCCTAATCAATAAACACAAAGCTAGACTGGTGGTGAAAGGCTATGCACAAATATGGGGAGTAGACTATTCTGAAACATTTGCTCCTGTTGCACGACTTGATACAATAAGGTTATTGTTAGCTATTGCAGCAGAGAAGGGGTGGCCTATATTTCAGTTAGATGTCAAGTCTGCATTTTTGAATGGAGAGCTTGAGGAGGAGATTTTTGTTGAACAACCTGAAGGCTTCAGTATCAAAGGGCAAGAAGAGAGTGTATACAAGTTGAAGAAAGCTCTATATGGATGAAAGCGAGGCTCCAAGAGCTTGGTATGGGAAGATAGATCGATATTTGCAGGATTTTGGCTTTGTAAAAGCTTAAGTGAGTTCACTCTTTATGTCAAGAAGGTGAATCGCAGTGTTGTAATTCTGTCACTTTATGTAGATGATCTATTAGTGACGGGGAATGATATGGAATTGATAGAGAAGGTGAAGCAAGATCTATTTGCAGTTTTTGAGATGTCAGACTTGGGAAAGATGGCTTATTTTTTGGGTTTGGAAGTCAAACAGGCTTCATATGAGATCTTCATCTGTCAAAAAAAATACATGAAGGAAATTCTAAAGAAGTTTCAGATGGAAGATTGTCGAAGTGTAAGCACTCCTATGGCTGCTAAAGAGAAGCTGCAGAAGAATGATGGAACAGATGCAGTAGATGCTTCTATGTATAGAAGTCTGATTGGGTGTCTTATGTATCTTATAGCAACCAAACCAGATATTGTATTTGCTGTGAGTATTTTATCCAGGTTTATGAGTAGTCCTAGTCAGTTACATTTGATTGCAGCAAAAAGGGTATTGAGATATCTCAAAGGAACATTGTTCTTTGGTGTGAAGTTTAAGAAATGTCAGAAGTTTAATTTGCAAGGATTTTTTGATAGTGACTGGGTTGGTTCAGTAGATGACATGAAAAGTACGTTTGGATATTGTTTCAGTTTTGGTTCTGTTTGTTTCTCTTGGTGTTCCAAAAAGCAAGAGATTGTAGCTCAGTCCACTGCAGAGGCTGAGTTTATAGTAGCTACTGCAGCTGCAAATCAAGCTTTATGGCTAAAGAAGATAATTAAGGATTTGTGGTTGAATTCTAGTGATTGCATTGAAATTAATGTGGATAATTAGGCCGCTTTAGCAATATCTCAGAATCCAGTTTTTCATAGCAAAACTAAGCATTTCAAGGTTAAGTTCTTCTTTCTACGTGAGGTGCAACAAAGTGGCGAAGTTAAGCTGGTTTATTGCAGATCTGAAGATCAACTTGCAGGCATGTTCACAAACCACTTCAAGCTGGAAGATTTGAAGTATTAAGAAAGAAAATTGGAGTATGCAGCAGCAACCGATCCAAGGAGGAGTTTGTTGGATTATAATGTCTCGGTTGCTGTTTTATGTTTTGTTTTTTTACTCTGTTTTCTGCTGTTTTCTGTTCTGTTTTCTGCTCTGTTTTACTCTGCTTTTTATTAAATAAACAGCCAAGTTCATTTTGTTATGTATTTAGTGTTTTTGTTATTTTCTAGGAAGTTAATAGCACGTTTGTGTGCAGTTATGTGTTGCACGTATGTGAGCAGTTTTTTTTATTTGTATTTAGTGGTTGTACTCAACAGTTTTTTTTTAAGCACAAGACGCACGCAAGTTTGTGTTCTGTTTTTCTCTGTGCTTCTCTTCCTCATTCAAGAAATCTATAGCTTCTGGTTTTCTGTTTCTTGTTTACTGTTTTGATCGGTAACAACAATTTTCACGATATCACGGGCATGTTGCCGTCTCATTTCTTTTATCTTTTCATTAAGCACATGCAAAAGCGTACATACAACACCCGAACAACAACAAGCAGCCAAGAAAACAACCATTTAAAATTATACAATTATATCAGTTATATTTTCAAGCTCTTTTTCTCATGAGCCATTACATCTTCAATTGGCCGAGGTAAACCTTAACTCTTCTAGCGAGACTGCAACCCCTCCATACCTATGATATGAAAAACAATGGGGTAAGTCATGGACTTAGTAAGTAAAACCCCTAATTCTCTACTAGGAAGACATTTTATCATCAAAATTTAATAGATACAACACTCGCAATGCAATATCGATGGCAGATCATTAGTAAACTTATTGCTACACCTCGACGACATGTAGATGTATATTTTAATGCATGCTTACCTTTTGCTTGTCAATAAACATATCAACATATCATGCTTATGCATAAACTAGCACTCATGCAAATTCATTTATCGTCGTCTTGGCTCAACCAAGCCCTCCTGGCTCAACCGAGACATCCAGCTTTAAATTAGGAATCCTGGCTCAATCAGGACATCTCAGCTCAACCAAAACATCCTGGCGCTAGCTCACCAAGGCATTCGAGCTCAACTCAGGCATTCTGGCTCAACTAGGGCATCCCAGGACTAGCTTACTCGAGGCATTCGGGCTCAAACCTAAGCATCTTGGCTCAACCAGAGCATCATGTTCAATGAATGAGGCATCGCCGCCAACGCTATGTGGCAACGGGCGTTTTTTCCTCTTTAGGTGCACACACAATATGCCGGGAACGATTCTTGGTTCATAGCTTGGGTCACATGCTTAGGCCATCGCGACTTGATGTCGATTCCAAGCCGAGCAAACCTCAACCTCATCTCGGTGGGTGAACACACTCAAGCATGCACACATGAGCAAACCACACAAAAGAACATTACAACATACACACAGCTTACATAGGTGAGCACAACATTAAACTCGACAACATAGGCTATCGACATAGTCAAGAGTTAGAGATTCTACTTACATTTGATGAACCTCAATGAACTATAGGTAATTTTACCAATAGAGGGTCGTCTGATGAGGCAATGGGTGAGCAAGGCCGATAGAGGAAGAAGGCATGCAAGAAAGGAGGAGGAGAAGAAGTGAGCTAAAGGTCGGAGAGAATGGATGGGGGTGGTTCCCTATTTATAGGCCAAGCTTCATTTAATGGCCCTAACAAGTGGTCCAATGAGCTTTCTTAGAGTGGCATGGCTAGTTTGATGGTGTGGCACTCTAAGGTTCTAGGGGAATGATTAAAGACAAAGGGCATTCTTCTCATTGGTCCATTTGTATTAATGAGTCATCTAGCATTTATGAATTGGCTACTTGCCTTCCAAGGCTTATATTAGGGTCATGATGACCTAAGTTTATAAGGACACCTAAGATGTTGAGTCACCCTCTTTCATTAATGACTAGCCTCCAAAGTCATTAATGGCTTAGACTTGTCATCAAGAAACTTGGACTTTGGACAATTTATTCTCCAAGCCTTAAAAGTCAAGACTTCCTCTCTAAGTCAAGAAGTATTAAATGCAAGGTAACTTATTCACCAAGTCTCAAGATAGGATAGGACTTTAGCTTTGTAGCTTGGGACACCTCAACATGACATTTAAGGACTTGAGTCCAAGCTTGGGCATGACTCATACCTCTCGGGTGAGAAACACAGTTTTGAACAATTTCCAAAATCAATGTCTTTACCTTATCGAATGAAATCAAAAACTTATAAAATTTTAATATATTTTAGAAAAGACCTTAAAAAACATTTTTCATGAAGGAAGTCAAGTCAAATTCGTGCTGTGGAAAGAGCAGTAAATCATTGAACATAACCCAAATATTTGTCCGTCGAGCAGATTCAACAGTTGGAGAGAGACTCATTTCGAAATCCAAATCTTCACAAAACTCTTTGAAATTTTAATATGTTGTATATATGGATATCATTTAAAAATTTTATGAAGGAAGCGTGATTAAATTTGAAAGGAAAAATTTCATAAAAACTTGAGAAGGCAACCTAGTCACCGTTTTCACTACGAGATAGGTTCCGGATGGTGAATGATTGAGCTTTCGTTCTATCATTTAACCTTAGAAAAATATGAAATTTAAGTATGTTTTAGATCAAAATATTTAGAACAACTTTCATGAAAGACGTTTTTTTAAATTCATACCACAAAAATCTGTGTAAAATTGGCAAATAGCACAAGTCTAGTAATTTGAAAATCAAAGGTGACAATCTTAGTTGGAAAAAGGAGGCGTCCCACTTGGTCAAGAAGTATTAATTGTTGAGCATCCTTATCTCCCAAGTTTTCAACTAGGTCCTAGGTTAGCTTGGATACTTCATCTCTGCATTGAATAACTAGAAACCAAATGTAATTAATGTGCTCTTAGCTTATCTAAGAAGGTTTGACTTACTTGCTCTTTCTTCCAATGGATGTGTAGTCAATTTCTTAGCCTCCAAGATCTCCTACTTAGTTTAGGGTTATAACTAGGCTAGGCTATAAGGACATGTAAGCCTTTACAATCATCATCCTCATTTAATACTTGTCACACTTATTCACACTTATTTTCTAGGAATGTTTGACTAATCCAAGGCCTATCTAGTTTAGCCTCCTAGTTGGGACCAAAATAAGGGGCGAAATCAAGGATGTTACATGGGTTATCCCAAGACCCTGTCAATTTGTAGTAGCTTGTTGACTCAGTTCATTATGACCAAGGAGTCACTGTTAACCTATTTTAAGCCGATTAGAGATCAAGTGGAATGCAAAAGGTTGTTTGTTTTTAGGTCAGGGAAGATCGTTTCATTTTCCATGAGCCAGAGACCCTAAGAATAGGGACTTGGTATGCTAATCGTTTAATTAGCGCCCTTTCAGTACCTAAATTTATAGTGTAATTGAAAATGTGATTCAAGCGGTCTTATCAAATTTTAAGCTTTTAGGTACATTTCACTTGGTGATCATGCATGGTTGCTTGCAAAAATGGGGAGGTGAGGACACCTGGAGTGCCATAACTTGGCACGCCGGGACACTTAAGTGCCATAACTTTAAAATGGTACACTTAAGTGCCATCATCGGAGTAAAATGGGACACTTAAGTGCCACTCCGGCGAAAATCCGGCCAAATGGCTGACGTGGCAATTTTCCGGCGAGTTTAGTCCAAAACGGCGTCGTTTTGCACGCTGACGTGGCAGAGAAAACGCAAAAACGACGCCGTTTCGTGCCTACGTGTAAATAATAATATAAAAATTAATTAAATTATAAAGTATTCAAAAATTTAAAAATTAAGAAAAATTTAAAATTTTTAAAAAATTAAGAAAATTAAAAATTAAAAAAAAGGGTGGGGAGGTCGAACGGGCCGAGGGCTGAGCCCTCGTTGCCGCCGCCTCCCCGCCGTCGCCCTCCCTCCCCGCCGTCGCCGGGAAGGGCTGGCGACGGAGGGGGAGGGTCGGCCGGGTCGCCGGTCCCCGGCCGACCGACGGCGAGGGCTGCGAGCCCTCGCCGAAGCGCGGCGAGGGCTGCGAGCCCTCGCCGAAGCGCGGCGAGGGCCGTGACCCTCGCCCTAGATCCGGGCGAGGGCTTGCGGGCCCTCGCCGGCCCTCCCCCACTCCGTCGCCGGCCCCTTCCCGGCGGGGGGGAGGTGGCGAGGGCCCGCGAGCCCTCGCCGGATCGGGCGAGGGCCGCGACCCTCGCCCTAGACGGGCGCGGGCCGCGACCCTGCCGGATCCCGGCGAGGGGTCGCGGGCCCTCGCCGCCTCCCGCCGCCGGGAAGGGCCGGTGACGGAGGGGGAGGGTCGGCCGGGTCGCCGGGCCCGGCCGGGCCGGTCGACCGGCGGCGAGGGCCGCGAGCCCTCGCCCAGATCCGGGCGAGGGTCGCGGCCTCGCCGCGATTTGGCGAGGGCTCGCAGCCCTCGCCGTCGGTCGGCCGGGGGCCGGCGACCCCCGACCCTCCCCCTCCGTCGCCGGCAAGGGCCGGCGACGGCGGGGGAGGCGGCGACGGCGGGGAGCGGCGGGCGGCGGCGAGGGCTCAGCCCGCCCGCCCGTTCGACCTCCCCCACTTTTTTTTAAAATTCTTAAATTTTAAATTTTTTTAAATTTTCTTATTTTTTTTAAATTTTTAAAAATTTTTAAAATTAAAATTTTTAAAATTTTCTTTTTTTAAAATTTTTTTTGTTAATTTTTATGCTGATTTGGAGCTCCGGCGAGCCACGTAGGCAAAAAATAATAATAAAATATTGCCACGTAGGATTTCCGGCAAGGGTCGCGGGAGGTGGCACTTAAGTGTCCCACTGAAAAAAAGTGGCACTTAAGTGTACCGTTTGGAAGTTATGGCACTTAAGTGTCCCGGCGTGCCAAGTTATGGCACTTGTGCTGTTCTTCTGCCGGAAAAGTTGGACCCCAAGTCAATGTAAGAAAAATCATGCACTTTTTCTTTCCTCGCCCTTCTAGCTACCGCATGTAAATGATTTAGATAACAATCACCATGGTACCTGGAGCTCAGTTGAAAACTATATTAAGTGGTCTGATTTACTTCAATCTTAGATCATTTAAAAGCCTACCAACAAACTGCATGATAACTTCTACATCTTGTGTAGCAGTTTAGGTTTTTTTTTTTTTTTTTTAAATTGTGGTCAAGTATTAATACACTGAAAATATTATAAAAACCCAAATTATATGTTGAGAGGGCGACTGTATTTCAATGGGAAAAAGAACAACATAGAATATAAATTTGCTACTTTAAATAACATAAGATCAAGTTGATTAATCTGCCATTTCGGACCTAATAGAAAACGGGTTGAGCAGACATAATTTTGGCATGTGATGATTGTAACCACTTCATGTTGGGAAGATGACAAACTTTATCAGACAGCTTTTTAGGTATGGATTCATAGAATAAGGTCCAATATGAATGGCATGATATTATATTTGTTCTATAATTACAAACTTTTGAGGGAATATTGTGATTCGTTCGAGACCAAATTGCCACATGTATGACCTGTAATGGAATTGTCTCTATGACAACTTAAACATATATGATACATATATCTGAGTCTGAAAAAGCAAGTTATGGGATCATTATTACAAAACTATTCTCAGGAATTCTTTTATTTATTTTTTAGGCAAAAAGGGCGAGAAAGGTATATTAAATCTTAGTTGAGAATAGGAATATAACAATGAACACAAATGTTGGGCCAGGTTAGGAGCCCAACGAGATATATATGCTATAGAATTTAATCCTTTACAAATTAGAGGTCAGGGTTATATTTTGGCAATCACTCCGATTCATTTGGTTGATGCTATGCCTAATATTGAGATTTGACTGAGTAGATAAAAGTAGTTAGTTATTAACAATTTACCAGTCCTTTTTTATCCACTAAAAGCAGTTTTTTGGTCGATTTGCTAAAAGCAGGTTAGTAATTAGAAAAAGATGGCAAGTCGGAATTAACAAGTTATCGGACAAGTAATTTACCAGTCAATTTTTTGCTACCAACAATATAGTAATTAATCAAGGTTTTGCGTAAAATTACCATCATCGAACGGTTTTAAAAGTTTGTTGGTGAATGGAACCCAGGAGTTCCGCTATAAGTAGCAACCAAACCCCTCTAAAATAGCTACAAGTCTAACTCGAATGCTTGTTGAATGGGGTAGGTTCTTTGGTTTGATTCCTCCGGACAATAATAAGAGCCTGCTTGTATATAGCTATACCTGAATTGTAGCCGTTGTGTCATGAAGGATCGTAACTTTCATGTTTGGTAATACAAGTTTTAAAACTGCAACCCCTCAAAATTGAGTAAAAAAATTCATAAAAGTTGATATAAACTGTTGCAATTTTGGAGGAACTGCAGCTGTGAGATATTTTCCGAACGCTTCAAAGTTGCACCACCCCTTTTACAGCGAAAGCTGATGGCGAGAATCTGTACCAAATAATCTGTAAATCTCTTGAAAATTCTAGCTTCGCTTGTTTTTTGTTTCTGTTTCTTCTCTTTTCTTGGATCAACTCATGGCATTGGCCCACGATGTTATAGAGACCATCGTAGAAAAGCCATCAACTTTATTTATATGAATCATTGACTTGCGCACAATCATAACTATTTTTCATTAAAAAAAAAAATCAAGAAAGACATTAGTTACTCTAAGTCAGAACTCTAAATTAAACCCTCAAAGCGAAGCACGACATCACAACAATTAATGCATAAATATATGGATTTGCCAAAAGGTATTCCTCAACCAATTAGCACAATCTCATCACTTTGTTTTGGCCCTATTGGCTGTCTTCTTATCGAGATACACATATGAATTATATTAGAAAAATATCACATTACAGAATTGATGTGGAGTGAAGTAGTTATATATACTAGTTGGCCCACAATTTATTGATTTCAACTTTTGAGTGAGGGTGAGTGGTACTGAATATATTGACTAACTCAGAGTTGAGCTCCCACTTGGTGATCTCTTAGTTGAAAGTATCAAGTTTCTATTGTGCGTCCAAACAAATGGTTGATTGGTTGGTCTCCGATGTGTATTGGTATCCTAGACTTAATAAGGAATCCCGTGAATCTCTATGGTTGCCAAGTGCGGAACGAGATAAAAGGTGAAAGACGCATTTGAACTAGTTGGCGATCATTAGAGATTCGAGTTAAGATAATTGTAGAGCAGAAAGGTATCTTAATTAAGGAGGAGCATACCTAACATTGAGCTCACACCAGAGTTCATTATTTTTTATTATTTTATTATTTTATTATTTTTTATGTTACATGGTTTTCACTGCAAGTTCCCATTTGCTCTGGAAGCAAAAGGCACAATTTCTCTCATTGCCGATTAACTAACCTCCCTCAACAATTTGGGCGTCTTCTGATAAGTGCGGGTCGGGAGTGCAGCCCTAAACTTGACGGATCATAAGTGAATAAAAAAATAATTGTAGTCACATCGAACTTCATTATTATTTCCCAAAGAAACTTATTTATTCCAATTGATAAATGCCGGAAGAGCTTAAGAGCCACGACTTGGATCCCAAAGCAAACTCCGTACAACATGGCCCAAAAAGAAAAGATTGATGTAAAAACCCAAAGAGTTTTTGCCGAAAAAAAATGGTCTAATTAAAAGGCGGATCAAGCATAGACATTGGGATTGGCCGAAAGGTACTCCTCAACAACCTTGTATAGCCCTATAGCCTTCTCTTTGCCTTGTTTGATCTCCTCTTGCTTAAGCTCCACACCAGCTTTCGTGTGGTACTCACTTGACATCTTGCATATGCATCCACCATTACTTGAAGCCTCAAATTTGACCTCATAGACAACGGATTCAATTCTATCAAAAATCACGTCACCTTCAATCAAGGTATACTTGCAGACGAGGTTATCAGAATCGAGAGCATCAATCTTATGTTTCAAATATTTCAAGTGACCACCTGACAGAAATTGAAAGTCTCGCTTAGAATCATTATAATAGAAACCAATAAGAAGGACAAATATGTGTGTATGCGCATCACAGATTAAGGATGATAGTTACCATCAGCAAAGTTAGTCTGCTTAATGCTTCCAACTCCTCCATCTCCTTCGATGAAATCAATGTTCTTGATGCCTTGGGGGGCAATCTTGGGGATAAGATTGTGGGAATCGAGAATCAAAGCCTTGAACATTCTCGACGGGGCAATTGGGGTAGTGAATTCTTGGGTAAAGGTAGTGATGCCCATATTTGATTTTAAGAGTGAAGATCTGAAAATGGAGGAGTAATGTGAAAAAGATTTGCTTGAAGGCAGAACAAGACTGCTGAGTTTTGCTGTGAAGATGTTGAGCAACAACTTGATGGGTATTTATGGATTCTAGGAGATGCGTGTGGAATGGCGCAGTTGTTTTCGCTGACGAAGAATTTCAAGTTGGATCTCTATTCGTAGCACTCCACTTTGGACTGGCCCCACTTCTAGATGAAAGAACATGCATATTCACATTGTAGGAGACTGACTGCCGTACTACGGAAAATTATTTAGCACATCATTTGAAACTCGCAATTTGCATAGACGGACTTTCCTTCGACCCACAGCTCGAAATAGCCTTACACGCTGGAGAACTTATTGAGTGCATCGTTGATCCAATGAACATCATCCGTTGAATTATGTGGTTCCCGTGACGGGTCCACAAGATTTGATTAATCACATAAACTGGACCTTTGTCTGTGGTCATTGCTACTAATTTTCCCACGTGTCCTACTTTTGGTTCATATGCTTTGATTTTTAGTTTCTCGACGTCGCCATTCTCCGGCCCTGCCCCATCCTGTGCCTATCCATAAGTTCGACGAAGGTTCAGGGTCAATTCCCCATGTATCCTTATATCGTGGACACCGACCAGGGTGTCTTGTAGAAAGATGCAGGCATACCCTATGCGACGCCAAATTAATTACTACCGCATGCATTAGAAATCGGTAATTCTTAACAATCCTTTGCACATCCGTCCTAATCCAGAGTTTCACAACACGTACACAAGCAAAAGTTATGCTGGAAGTTGGGACAGACATCAATTTTTTAATTCTTAAAGTAATCAGCAACTGGTGCTCGATGTGTTGTCGTTTCAGTTCTGGGCCCTGTGACTAACTAAATGAGTGTATACATCTTGAGCTGGGTGTTGCGACTCTCCCGATGCAAGATATGGGGATTAGGCGTCCGTCAAGGCGATGGCTTGCTAAGTGAGAGCAGCTAGAGCTTCTTACAAGGTTATCATAGCACTCGGCACGGATTCTCCCAGACTTTGCCAATTTGCAGCAATTGGTTGACTCGGTTCATTATGATTAACATGTTTTTTTTTTTTCTTTTTTTTTTTTTTTTTTCTTTTTGGAGTCACTAGTTACCTGTTTTAGGCCAGTTAGGGACCAAGTGAAACTTGGAAGGTCGTTCGTTTTTTGGTCAGGGGAAGGTCGTTTCACTTTTCACAAGCCATATGGTTATGCTAATCATCTAATTAGTGCCATTTTAGTACCTAAACTTACAGTGTAATCGAAAACGTGATTCAAGTAGTCTTATCAAATTTTAAGCTCATAGGTACATTTCACTAGGTGAGCAAAAAGGGCTATCCGTCAAGCATATAAAATAAACAACATGCCAAATTAAAATAGGCATGTAAATGCGGAAGACGGAATGTAAAGTGTAACAAAAGTAAACCCAATATTGTGTCAAGCAAAGAAATACATGATCTTGTTATCATATCACTGGACAAGATCCCCGTGACCAGTTTCATAAAGTAATCATGCCTATACCTCAAACTAGATAACATGAAACGATCGTGAACTAGACAAAACGAACCGACTAGCTAAGTAATAGCAACAACAATCCAAACTATACGCCACACTACTCTTTTTATCTTTTTCTCTTTGCCAACTCTTTTCTTTTTAATTACGCAAAATGACATGATCTAGCGTCTACATTATACTAAAAACGGTAGCTACGCCTTGCATTAGATTAGGAGAACGCGAAATTAAACATGGACCCAAAACATTACTTAAAATTACAACCTAACACTGAGCTACCACCATACCTCCGAGAATGCTATTTTTCTGTAATTTTTTGTTACATGCTTTTTGTGCCACTCTTTCACATACACTAACGGCAATATGATTAATCACTAAGATCACAACAAATAGAACGATTGAACACAAATAGACCACGATTACACTAATCAAAGCATAATAACACCCAAAGATTAGTGTAATGATGCAAAATGACTAGGGTTCATTTTGTGCATAAGAACTCTAGTTTTTTAGGGCGATGTGGAGCAAGGAATGCACGACGTATAAACTGATGTTTTGTTACCAGGGTCAAATTCCGCCGTATCCAGCAGATTTGATTTTGGAACTAATTTTCATTCTAAAAAAAAAAAATGCATGATTAACTTGCTGGCGAAATTTAGGAGTTAACACTGGATAATTTGTTTATATGAATGATCGGGACATTAATATAGGAAACATGAAAATGAAAGCGTGAAGAGTCAATTATGAGAACTCTTCACTCCCATCTGATATTAAAACATCAACAATTCCAATGGAAATTTATTAATAACACCCAGAATTGCAATTCAATCGCACTCAAAATTACAATAGATCACGCTTGCATACCCCTTATAGTGACAGATAAGGGAAAATACAGCAAAATGACACTTGACGGAAATGGCACAAGAAGTTGCGATTTAAACATAAACATTGGGGTTAGCCAATAGGTACTCTTCAACAACTTTGTAGAGTCCCATAGCTTTTTCTTTGCCTTGCTTGATATCGTCTTCCTTAAGCTCCACATCCCCTGTAGTGTGGTATCCACTGGTCATTTTACAAACGCATCCACCGTCGCTCGAAGCCAAGAATTGAACCTCGTAGACAATCAATTCAATCTTGTCAAATATCACGTCACCTTCAATCAAAGTGTACTTGCATACCAAGTTCTCAGTGTCGAGAGCATCGATTTTGTGCTTCAAGAACTTCAAGTGACCACCTATAATACCATGCAAAAATCAGATAACATTCTAGAGAAGGTATATAAATAAAGAGACATTCATATAATTGTGAAACCAATGGGACTCTTTGAGCATCATTATAAACTAACCTTCGGCGAAGTTGGTGACCTTGATACTTCCAACTCCTCCATCTCCTTCGACCAACTCAATGTTCTTAATACCCTGAGGAGCAATCTTGGGAATCAGGTTGTGAGAATCAACAATCAAAGCCTTGAACATTCTAGATGGAGCAATGGGGGTGGTGAATTCGTGGGTAAATGTGGTGACACCCATGTTTTTGTCTTGGGAGAGGAAAGGAATCGAACCAGAAATTTGTGGAGAATATGAAGGAATATGCGTAAGTGCTTCTTACTAGCGGAAGAACTTGAGTTTGATGCAGAAGATGAAGGACCGAGGAGCTATTTATAGACTCTTGAAAGGGGCCTAGCTTTTAAGGCCTTCACATGGACGTTCAAGAGAGCGCAGAGCACTCAACGGTGGACTAACCGACCGAGGCTTTGTTTTTCCTCATCTTTTTTTTTTGGTTTAAGTTTAATCGTTTGAAAGTCTTCACTTCATTGGCACGGACCCGCAATTTTCTAGAACAGTCACAAGGGGAGAAAAATAGCCCTTCCCACTTGCCAGCGACTTGGACCGAATTGCAATTGGCAAGTTGATGCCAATTTTATTTTTGGATTAAGAATATCCTCCACGTAAAGAGGAAAAGGAGAAATAAGAAATTGGAAGTAATTTGGAAAAAGTCGGATAAAATTCCATTTATGTTATAAGAATATCACAGCGAGCACATGAAAGAGGACGAGCAAAGAGGAAGGAGGAACACAAAGATGGAGAAAAAGAGAAGAAAAGAATGAAAACCATTCTCTCCTCAAGCTTTTTGACCACCGAGAGATTTAACATTCTAAATATTTGCATTTTATATTGTTTACATCCTTTTTTAAGGTTGCTTGATTTGATAATAAAAAATAAAATATATCCTGTACATTATTAATAACTGAGATAATAATTTCCATATCATCTTAATATCTTACATTAGGATCACAAAATAATTATAATGAAGATAATAAATTTTTATAATAAGATCTGAACATCAATAAAAATTTTCTGTCTCGCTTTCAAACACACCACTAAACAACTGAAAAACTAATAGTTTTCTTAAAAATGATTTTCAAGAAAAACATTTTCCTCTATTAAGAATTTTTCACTAAACAAACGCATTCAAAGTTTAACTTACTATTTGAAATTAATTAACCTAAGAAAAGTTGGACCCCAAGTCAATGTTAGAACAATCATGCACTTTTTCTTTCCTTGCCCTTCTAACTGCCACATATAACTGATTTGGATAATAATCACTATGGTACCTGGACCTTAGTTGAACAATTAAGTGTTTGATTTACTTCATTCTTAGATCACATAAAAGCCTATCGACAAACTGCATGATAACTTCTACATCTCGTGTTCCAGTTTAGGCTTTTTAAAAAATTGTGCCTGAGTATTGATACACTGAAAAATATTACAAAAACCCAGATTATATGTCAGGAGGCTGACTATATATCAATGGAAAAAAAAAAAAAAAAACAGAGATGATAAATGTGCTACTTTAAATATCATAAGCTCATGTTGAATAGTCTGCCATTTCAGACTTATTAGAAAATTGGTTGAGCGTACATGACTTTGGCATGTGATGGTTTATGGAAGTCTCACAGAGACATTGCAACCACTTCATGTTGGGAAGATGACAACCTTTATCAGACAACTTTTAGGTATGTGTTCATAGACTATAGTCCAATATGAATGACATAATATTATATTTGTTCTATAATTACAAACTTTAGAGGGAATATTTTGACTCGCTCGAGACCAAATTGCCACATGGATGACCTGTAATTGATTTGTCTCTATGACAACTTAAACATATATAACACGGATCTCTTTTTCTGACAAAGCAAGTTATGGGGTCATTATCACAACACTACTCTCAGGAATTCTTCTATTTTTTTTTTTTTTTAGCCAAAAAGGCCGAGAAAGGTATATTAAATTTTAGTTGAGAACAGGAATATAACAATGAACATAAATGTGAGGCCGGGTTAAGAGTCCAGAAAGATATATATTGTAACATCCTCAACTTCGAGACCTTTATAGGGTAAAAGAGAAGTCCAAACTCGGTTTCACCAATTAAGTCCAGTTGTGTTTAGCTTTATCCGATCATGGTTTAGGTATGAACCTTGGGCCAAATAAGGTAAATGATTGTGGTTAGAATCGATTGACTCCCACCTAATGAGATGGCCTTCTAACTTGATATTTCCCATGGTGTATTTAATGTTATTGGAGGGTAGCCTATTAACTCATGATGACTAAGTAGGACACTTGGCATAATTAGTCTTATTTTTGAAAGGTAATCATGAAATTTTGGATGGTTACTTATTAAGAGAGGGTGAGTCATAAGCTCATTAATGGTAGGGAGTGATTCATGGCCTAAAAGAATGATGACACAACATCTTGAAAGCCAAGTAGGACGCCACCCCTCCTCCTTAGACTTGGCACTTAAGGTTTCATAAGTTTTGACTCTCCAGTTTTTCGAAATTCCTAGACGTTCTCCATTTTCCAATTTTACAGAGCTTTTTGTGATACGAATTTAGAGAAAATTCATTCATGAAAGTTTTTCAAAACATCTTGGCCTACAACATAATTAAATTTTAGACTTTTATAAAGTGAAATAGTTCGGATGAAGGCTCAATCATTTACCGTTTGGAACCTACTCAGTGTAGTAAAAAAACAGTGACCAGATTGCCTTCTCAAATTTTTATAAACATTTTCCTTTCAAATTTGGACATATTTGCTTTAAAATATTTTTAAATGACATTCATATCTACAACATATTAAAATTTCAAAGAGTTTTATGAAGATTTGAATTTCTAAATAGGTCTTTCTCTTACGATCGTTGAATTTGCTCAACGGATGAATTGTTGGATTATGTTCAGTGATCTGGTCCTCTTTCTGCAAAACGAATTTTGCTATGCTTCCTCATGAAAAATGTTAATTAAAGTTAATTAAAGTCTTCCCTACAACATATTAAAATTTCATAATTTTTCAAGCCTATTTGATAGGGTAATGACACAAATTTCGGAAATCGCTTGAAACTGTTTTTCATCCAAGGATAAGAGAGTCACACGTCCAACTTGGAGGGCATAAGATTGTCTGAGCAAGCGCAGTCCATTGAATTGGACTACATTTCTATTTTTTGTCTAGTACAACTATCATCGGCAACTAGATTTCATCAACAACCGTTTCTTTTTCTACTTCTAATAACATAATTTCACTTTCTGATTTGATACACTAAAATTGCTATTTATAAGGAGTCCAGTCTCCAGTCTACGTACATTACCTCTTGAATTGATTTGTGACTCAGTCATTGCTAATTAATTTTTAACTTTCTATCGTGAAAACTTCAAGCGCAGCCTTTTTCATGCGTGTATTGCAGTTGTCCCATACTAAGTGCACGGTCCAAATGCAACAAATTTGACTCAAAAGAAAGCATAAACGCAATAGTATTATCAGAAAATACTGTCTTTCATTCATGTCTAGGGAAAAAAAAGAGAGTATCCTGATAAAATATGCTAACTGAAGTAAGAAACCATCAGAATCAGTAAATTTCATCTATTTCTTTGGACTGTTTCAACACAAAATTTCATTCCACTAACTTCTGTGCTGCCACATTGTTCAAATGGGGCGAGACCAGTGTCTCAACATACACTAGATACCTATATCATTGCCGGTCATTGCCTGTAAGAGTTGATAAAATTTTGACTTTATTCTACTTAGGGTCATGTACAACAACACGATAAACCTCAATCACTTCACCCTCCTTTGTAACAAACAATGTTTCTGAGCCAAAACTTGCTTGAAGGCAACTCTGTGCTCGTCGCCACACTGTACAGTTTTGTCCATGACGGCCTTACTCCACATTCTTTCATCTTCATGCTTCGTGTCTCGTCTAATTGGATGGTACCTATGCACCCAAGTAACCAAACTCTGATGAATCTGAGCCCTACAAGGTGAGGGGAGGATCAATCTCCGGCAGCGGAACTGCCTTGAACAATCTCTCCTCAGGCATATCGAAAAGAAACGAGCCTCTTGTTCGGATTACTTTGCGATAACCCCAATGCAAGAACCCATACCAACGCATCCCTTCGAGGAAGGCAGTTTTTTTTTTTTTTTTTTTTTTTGGGAAACAAACTTTTCATTAGCTAACTCAAAGAGTTTGAATACAAAAGACTCAAATCCGAACAAAGTAAGGCCCATAGGGCTTCCGGTGGGTTGGATAACCAATTTAAGGGTAAGGATCCATTTCTTTGGGTTTTTGCAATCCAGTCCGCAACTAAATTTAATTCTCTGCTACAATGGGCCAAATGTAAATTAGCAAAGCCCAGCAGCAAATTCTTGGCCTCAATGAGAATTGGTTCTATTTCCCACAAGCATTGTACTTCTCTCGTCAGCATATGGATAACTACTTTGCAATTGGATTGAAGTAGAAGCCTTCGTTCACTTTGGGAGATAATGAACTTTAGGGTTTCCACCATTGCCAAGGCCTCAACTTGCACAACAGAGTTTATGCTTACCAATTTAGCAAATCCATCCATCAAAACTCCATAACTATTTCAGCAAACACAGCTTATTGCTCCGATCGTCGTTACGGGCAATAAAGTTCCATCTATATTGATTATGAGAGTGTCTTCGCTTGGGCCAAACCAAATCTGAGGTGAGGCTTCCTTTACACCTTTCCCCTTCTTCTTCGCCTTTTCCCAACTATTGAAGCACTGATTTTCTGCCACGGCTGAGCTTATAAGGTGCTTCGGATTCGACTTTAGGTTGCGGAAAACATAGTTGTTTCTTTCTTTCCAAATGCGCCAAAGGATAGATGCAAGGAGGTTGAAACTTGCAGAGGTATGATTGAATTTAAGTATCCATTCATCTATTCGACCAAGTCCATAAGGTGAGATCTGAATTTGTAGTGCAGGGTCCATCCAAATTTGATGCGTCCAAGGGCAAAGTAAGAAGAGATGCTCTACCGTTTCTAGGTTCTGTTTACATAAATTGTAGGTATTGTCTTCCACTATACCTCTCTTTTGTAGATTTTCTTTTGTTGGCAACTTGTTTTGACATAATCCCTATAAGAAAATTTTGATTTTCAAGCTTGTTTGAGCCTTTCAAATCTTTGTCCAAAGAGATTTAAGGATTTGGTGAGAGGTAGAGGCTATGGTGTTGTTGTTCTATTCTTCCTTCTCTCTAATTTTATTATACCCACTTTTAACAGTATAGTCTTATGTGCTTGTGTTTGTCCAACATAATTTATCCTTCTTTGCCTGGGAACCCAATGGGATTGTTAGAATTTCATTAGCTGTGTGATCATCGAACAGAGTCCCAATAAGTTGTTCATTCCAAGCTGGTGTATCTCTGTGAATAAGCTCATAGACCTTTTTTGGTTCATTCCTGTTTGCAAGTAATATGACTCCTATAGGAAGCCATTTTGTCTCTCTGATATTAATCTTTTCCCCGTTCCCTACTACCCATCTTACTGAAGAAAGAATCTCATCTCTGCCCATGAGAAGACTTTGCTAGCCCCATGAAGGTTGATACCCCTTTCCAGCTGACCAAAATTCAGAATGAGGGAAATATAAACCTTTTACTAATTGGCACCACAGCGATGAAGGATTTTGCATCATACGCCATGCTTGTTTACTGAGCATGGCTTTATTGAAGGCGATTAAATCTTGAAATCCCAAACCTCCATTGTCTTTCCTATTCTTAAGAATGTGCCACTTCTTCCAATGTATTCTAGATTTTTGTTCATTAGTATTCCGCCAGAAGCTTGCGACTTTCTTTTCAATACTTCGACAAATAGAAACTAGAACTTTAAAAACTGACATTGCATATTGTGGAAGAGCCTGCACTACTGCTTTGATGAGAACTTCTTTTCCAGCCTTGGACATAAGTTTTTCCTTCCACCCTTCTAGTTTCATGTTTACTCTAGCCAATATCCAAGTGAACATTTGCTTTTTTGTTTCACCCCAATCAGAAGGAATTCCCAAATACTTCCCGGTTTTGGCAATTTTTGGGACCCGCAATTCAACTAAAATGTTTTGGCGGTGTAAAAGGACAATTTTGCTGAAGAATAACCCTGATATATTTAAGCTTATAGCTTGGCTTGAAGCGAAATAGTAGCTATTCAAAATCTCAGCCGCATTTTGACGTTCTTTTATACTCCCATCAAGGAAAAGATTGAGTCATCCGCGAAGAGAAGGTGTGTTAGTGTAGGACAATTCTTGTTCAGCCGAATGCCTTTAATAGTGCCTTGCTCTAAAGCTTGTTTTAATAATACCGAGAGCATGTTTGTCACTATAATAAAAGGATATGACAAAAGTGGATCACCTTGTCGTAGACCTCTTGAGGGCTGAAAGTAAGGAAGTGGTTCTCCATTGAAATTTATACTGAAAGAAACGGTGGTAACACATTGCACCACCCATGTCACCCATTTAGTATGAAAACCCATTTTTAACACACAAGCTTCTAAGAAGTCCCATTCAATTCTGTCGTATGCCTTTTGCATGTCCAATTTCAGTACAGCCTAAAACTTCCACTTTCTATTTTTGATTCTGAGCTGGTGTAGCACCTCTTGAACTATTAAAATATTGTCTTGGATAAGCCGACCATTGACAAAGGCATTTTCTTCTAGTAAGATGAGAACTTCCAGCCACTTCTTCAGTCTATTTGCTAGGATTTTTTTTAGATGATCTTGTATGAGAAGTTGCATAAACTAATGGGGTGATATTGTACCAAGCTCTCGGGATGTGGGACTTTAGGAATAAGGGTGATTTGAGTTCTGTTAATTTCTGGGCTGAGCTTCCCTGTTTCAAAAAATTGCCTTACTTCTTTGATGATTGCTGGTTCTAGAACCTCCTAGTTAGTATGATTGAATAGCCCATTCAAACCGTCAGGACCAGGAGCTTTGATAGCTCCCAATTGGTGGGTTGCTATATAAATTTCTTGGATTGTTACCTCAGCCACTAGGGCTCTATTTATATCTTCCCCCACTAAGGAGAGGCATTTTTCAGTGATAGGTTTTGAGGCCTCGCTGAAGTGTACAAATCTCAAAAATGATTTATGGTCAAAAGTTTGAGCTGTTCCTCCTCCTGTACCCACTCATTAGTCGAACTCTTTAGCATGGATATTCGATTTTGTTGCCTTCTTTGAATAGTTGTTGCATGAAAGAATTTGGTATTTCAATCGCCCCATTTCAACCAATTAATCCTGGAATGCAGCCCCCAAAACATCTCTTCTTGCCTCCATCTTTTCTCAATTTCCCATTTAAGAACCTTTTCTCTCTCCCTGTAAAAAGATTGGCTTGGGGAGTTCATTATCTCCTGCAATTCCTTCCTTAACAACAAGATTTCTTTATAGGCATTTGAAAATTTCTTACTCCACTTTCTAATGCTTTTTTAACCTCATTCAACTTTTGTGAGAAGCTAACATATTTCCTTTTAGCTAAGTTCCAAGCTTGCTGAACAATTAAGCTAAACTCCTTGTCCTCTGCCCAAAAAATTTCAAATCTGAAATTTTTACTTCTTTTGGTTAGTTTTGGGAGCAAAGATAGCAAGATTGGACAATGATTCGAGCCCATAGTTGGAAAGGAAAAGGCTTCCGCATTTGGGAAAAGAGTTCTCCATTCTATAGTACAAAGCACTCTGTCTAGCATTTCTTTGACAAATTCAAGCCATTCCCTACTGTTTGTCCACGTGAACGCACAACCCTTACTTTCTATATCCATCAGTTCACAAGAATTCCAGAAATCATTGAATGTATTTAGTCAATAATGTTCTTTCATTCTACAACCCACCTTCTCCTAATGGTAGAGAATCTCATTGAAATCGCCAATACAAGCCCATGGAAGGGTATTAGACTTGCCGATGTTCCTTAACTCTTCCCATAGTAAAAGACAGTCATGAAACTTAGGAGGAGCATGCACAAAAGTAATTCTCATGACATAATTGCTCTCCTTTATATTACGTACAACATCAATAAAATGCTTGGAAGATGACTGTACTTCAACTAAGCATTCCTCATTCCAAAAATGTGACATCCCGAAATTTGGCCTCTATTTTGAATACACAAAATGTTTATTTTATCGACGCGCTTATGGTTATTTTACTCGGAACTGATCACTCACGAGTTAACTAATCTATTAGGTGAGGCCATTAAGGGATATAAACGCGATAGACTAGAGAATTCGATAAGAAATCGATCGCTCAACCATAATAATCGGAAAGGGTCAATATGACACCGCTATAAATCGACTAGCGAACAGATATAAGTCGATTCAATGGAAATACGTAGTCGAATTGCAGGTGATTCCACCTAATTACAATATTCGCGTCGAACGACAATAAACCGATTTTCTATCAATATTATATTCGGGACACGTAATTGAACTCTCGCGATTTTATAACAATCGAGGGTCATCTACGATTTGAAAATGCACAAATGTGGATAAAAAATCATCAACCACGAATCAAACACGTTAAAACTCCTAAAAGCTACCCGATAGATTAGGTTGTACTAAAGTCGCATTCGGTTGATTTTAACCACAAAGTTTAATTCGGTTTCAGGAATCGAACATTCGAGCGTGCCACGATTTATTTATTGGAGGTCGTCTTATTTTTCGGCGATTTTTTGACGAGTCCGAAATTTTGCGGAAAAATGATTTTCGAACAAAAAGAAAAAGGAAATGAAATTTCGATGGGGAGGAAAATTAGAGTTTTTATACCCCAAAAAGCTTTAATTTGGGAAATTATAGTTGAAATTTTGATTGGTGGAGTGAAGATGAGAGTAGAGTATGAGACTTTTAAGTTATTGTGATGAGAATTAGATATTTTCCTAAGTCTTTGATTGGTCGGTTTTCTCCCCCCCCACTCTTCTTCCCCTCTCTCACACGTGAAATCTTCCCCCTTCTGCCGATTTTCCTTCTTCTCTTCTTCCCTCAGCCTCATCTTCTCCATTTCCCCTTCATTTTCTGCCGCACCACTCCAGCATCATCTTCACCACCTCATCCCATCTTCACGACCACATCATCATCCATCGCCATCTTCATCATCCACCATCACCCAGCAGCCTCACCACACGCCTCCACCATAGCACCATCATCCCATCGCTTCCACCACCGCCGGCTTAAGCATCCCACCACAGCCGCAGCTCCACTGCATCACCACCAGAGCTCCACCGCACCACTCCAGCATCGCACGCCTCCACCATCATCCACCATCGTTTAGCACTCACCCTCACACCCAGCACCACCGAAACTCCATCACCGCCAGAGCCCAACCACCCCAACCTTCGGCGACTCCACCGCCTCACCACCCCCACGCCACAGCCAGCAACCACCAACAACTCCATCCCCACTGCCCGCAGCTCCACCTCCACGTTCGGCACCATCTACCGACCACCACTACCGCCAGCTTCACTATGGCATCCCAAAATTTCATGACAACCCCTCGATATACCATGAACCATGATTAGGTAATGGAAGTGCCGTTTGATTTTGTATTAGCCATCAAGTTGACGAATTTCAATTAATTTAAGGCCGAGCATTGTAAAGGATATGATTGCTTGGATGGAGATGTATCTTCAAGTGACCCAAGGATTTATTAAAGTGCAAATTGATATAGAAATCTTATTCTTGGTGGTGCACTTTATAAGTAGAATTTTATTGATTTAAATTATAAAGTTTTGTGGGCTTATAAGTTGAAATTAGAAGTTTATTTAAATAAGGGTTAAATGGAATGGGAATAGGAGAGGGTGGGCTGAATTTTTTAGGCCCAAAAGCCCGTCCAACCAGCCCACGCCAGCCCCATGGTCGACTGGCCCATAAAGGCCCAAGACCGGCCCAAACCTTGAAGCCCATAAGCCTTGCATGTGAGCTGCCAAGTGGCATGGAGGTTGCGCAAGGTGTGGCTGCCCCCATTGGCCATCTTGGGCGGCCACATGCAGCTGCAATGATTAAAGGAAAGGGAAATTAAAAAGAGAGAGAGAGAGGCCAGTTGAAGGGGGCTGTCATCCAAGTGAGAGAGAGAGAGGAACCGAGAGAGAGGGGGAAGAAGCCGCTCGCTCGCCGTCCTTTCGCCCGTCCGTGTGCCGTCGTTCACTTGATCTTAGAGGCAAGTTAGGATCTACTTTCCACTCTTGCATGTGTGTCTTGCATGTATGTTTGGAATGGTGTTATTTTTGGGTGATTAGGAGTGAGAAACCGAACCTAGAATGCTTTGTTTTTGAGATGGCTTGCTGTTTGCGTGTATACTGCCCGACCCAGAATATTGTAGAGGCTTGCATGCGTATTTTGAGTTGGATTTTGACTTTGACTCTTTCATGAAAGTTGTAGAAAACATCTCAAAGTATAACATGCTAAAATTTGAGACGAAAAAGTTGAGTTTTAATGGGTGAAACCCTCCTCTTACGAAGACATTAGATCTGGAACTGCTTTGTCGACCTCTTGGTGGTTTTATGTGTTGCATGTTGCTTTTTATTGAGAATCTCACTTCGACTCCTTCATGAAAGTTGTAGAGAACATCATAAATAATAACATACTTAAATTTGAGGTAAAATGAGCAATTTTAGCCTAGTGAAACAATTTTCCTTTGAAGACGGTAAATCTGGAAACACGGTACTGGATACCCGAGACTTCCTAGACCTATATGGAGACTATTATTTGAGAATATTACTTAGATCCCTTAATGAAAGTTGTAGGGGACCTCTTGGAGAAAAACATATCCAAATTTCGGAGGAAACGAAGAATGATAAGTAGGCGAAACCTCAATATTTCGGAGATAGCTAAACTGGACCGTTCGGTGCTAGAAACAGGAGCTTCGACCGTCTATAGAAAATTATCTAGAACGAATCTGTCCAGATGTCTTCATGAAAAATCTACCTTAGGGTCTTAAATATAACCTGGTAAAATTTCAGAATTTTTGGAGGTTATTAGGGTATTTTAATCGAAATATTTCAAGAACTGCACAATCTGATTTTATCCGAATTTACATGCTGTATTTGTGCGAACTATATCAACTTGTGCGAAACTCTTTTGAGCATGTGTTCTTCATGAAATTGCTATCTTTTTGTCTTGTCTATCATATTTCCTGATTTCATAATTTTTGAAAATCATATGGATATTTAATTTAAATATTTTCTAAAATTGTGCAAGCTGGAATTTAGTAAATTTCAAAAAGGCATGATAGATGGACTATTCTAAGTTGAATGGACCCCATGGATTGTAATTGTCATTTGTGGTTGTACCTTGCTGCATGTATGATGATGATTGGAAATGCATATAAGAATTAAAATGATGAAAATGGTCTTGTTTGCCATCATATCATATGCCATGTTGAAATTAAGTTATAATTGAAATTGTGAACTAAGATAAGTGAGAAGGCCGTCGGAAGTGTGAGCCAACGATGCCCCGGGAGTGTCAGGATGCCTAGCTAGAAGGGTAAAGGCCGGATGCCCGGTGGCCTAGTGGCGTAATTCCGGAGGGTCCTCGGGAGTTTCGAGATGCCCGGTGGTATATAGTACGTAATTCCAGAGGAGGGGGGAATCCTGGTGGTATGTCGGTACATAATTCCGGAAGCCCTGGAGGTTTGTGCCCGGGGGGATGCCTCGTGATGCTAGTTGGGATGCGAGATGCCCGGAGGTGTGTGCCGGATGCCCGGTGGCCTTAAATGGCTGAATGCCGGAGGTTCCTCGCTATGTCAGGATTGGGTGCGAGCGATAAATGTGGGATGCAAATACTGGTCCCGAGAAAAAGAGAAATGTGGCGGTTCAAAATGAAAGAATAAAAGTTGGAAATTGAAATTGAATCATGCATGGTATGGCAATATGTATACATGGATGCATGATGATGAGTGTAGGGATGTATGTGCACCTATGGCATGATGGTACATGTGACATGATGATGATGAGTGCATGGATGTATGTGCACCTATGGCATGATGGTACATGTGACATGATGATGATGATGATGAGTGCATGGATGTATGTGCACCTATGGCATGATGGTACATGTGACATGATGATGATGAGTGCATGGATGTATGTACACCTATGGCATGATGGTATATGTGACATGATGATGATGAGTGCATGGATGTATGTGCATCTTTGACATGATGGTATATGTGACATGATGATGGTAAGTGCATGGATGTATGTGCATCTTTGACATGATGGTATATGTGACATGATGATGGTAAGTGTATGGCATGATGGTGATGATTATATGAGGATGTATGTACATGCGGTATGATGACAAATGCATGGTATCAAGGTAAATTATGCATGGATGCTTGAATGACATGTGTTATGCTATGATTGTTATGATTGTTCTGTTTGATGCATTGAGTGATTTATTGGGTCATTTACCTGCTGAATGGCTGTACTCACCCCTTTTGGGGAACAACATTTCAGACTAGATAAGATACATCTGCTGCCACTGCCACCGGTAGATGGATCAAGTGGTTGGATATGACCGCGAGGAGGAGGATAGCAAAGGAAGGAACTTTTGGACGCCGACACTGATCGATGGACTTTAAGTATACGACTATTGGAGGAGATGTCGATCGTCTTTTGAAGTATAGCCAAGTATAGAAAACTATGGCATTTCGTTGTACCGACTAAAGATGTCCATCTGCTTTATGTAAATAAAAGTGTTCGGCTTTAACTTACATAAGATGTTTAGTTGGTGTGCATCGTTTTTTTGATTATAGGAAAGGGAGTTGATGGATGTGTTTCCGCTATATGAATTGCGCAAGGGACCGATGAAATTAAAAAAAAAAATGTAAACCCCCAGGTCGTATGGACCCGCTGCAATTGAAATGGTATCAGAGTGACATGTTATAAGGAAAAGTGAAATGTAAGCGAACTGTGGTGACCTTAACGGATCGGGGGCTGTTGAGGGGTGCCACACTTCACCGTCCGTTCCACCACCACACCACCAGCGTCCAGCCCACGGCTAGCAGCACCACCGCCGGCCAGTAATACCTCCACCGACCACCAAGTCGAGCCTTCCTCCCCTCTTGGCTGAGAGCTTGGAGGGATCGCCACCGTCGCCATTGAGCCCCGTTCGATCCCCAAGTGGCACATCCTCGATGCCGTCGCAGTGCGTCACCATCGTCGCGAGCTCGCCGCTGTAAAAAATCCATGAGTTAACTTCATAATATTTGATTAGGCCATTAATTGCGTTTAGGGGTGGTTAGATTAAAGTTAATGAGGATTAGTCTTAGTTAAGCTTGGCTTAGTCTTAATTAAGATTAAGGATGGTTTAGGTTAAGTTTAATTGCGATTAGTGTAAGTAATCTCAATTCTAATTAATTGTGTTTATATTAATTAATCGAGTTTAGTCTTTATTAATCGTAATTTATTTAATTAATCGCAATTAACATAATTAGTGACAGATTAGTTGTTACGTAGAATTTTACGCTCATTTTCTTGGATGAAATTATGCATGATTTTGATGGCTTGTGCGTCCGATATTATGTGATTGATTGCTTGATGGTAGTTACCGATTATTATTACAAAATTCAGTTTTAAAGGCAATTAAATGGAAGAATGGGAGGTGTCGGGTTTGGACGCCAAATTTTACATGCTAGATAAAACTGTGGAGTTTTAAAATAGGAGTGTACTAAGTTTGATGATTCGATTTTGAATACGTGACCATGCATGATTATTTTACCGGGATTTTTAAATAAGAAAAATTGGCCAAGTTCATTTTTTGAAAGCAAAGCATTTGAAAACAAAGTATGGTGTTCTTGGCTAAATATGTACCTACATGGTCACTTAATGGAATTCGTCGCTTGACGAGAGTTGGGGACGATGCCCGATTTTATCAGATGCCCGGCAGGGATCCGGAAGCCGAGTCGCAGTTGAGGCCGGACCGATGCTCCTTTATAGAATGCCATTTAGGCAGGGGTTCTAGACAATGCCCGGTTATGCTTGAAGATCGTTGACTTTCATGTTGGCCGTGGCCCGAGGGGTCATAATAAATGGAACTCGTGTGAATGATTATAATACGTTGCACTTGATTATGGAGTAAAAATGTTAGACATGGTGCCAGATGTGCCAAAAATGGGTTTACCTTATAATCAGGACTCGTGTGGATGCTTGGTGCATGAGAGATATGCTCCGATTGTTATTTATGAACGTTATTCTATTATTAGTGTACGAGACATGCTAATGTGCAAGGGTGTGCCAAGGCAAGGTGAGTTTATGTTTGGCGCGTGCTTAGGCCGCCTTCGAGGTGAGTTCACATCCTAATTAAGGCTTAGGGATTTTAACTCGCTGAGATTTTATCTCACCTCGTTGTTATCAAAATATTTTCAGGTCCGTAAAATGGAAATCCACCCGGTCTATTTCAGGGTCCCACGAGATATGGAGGTAGAGACTACCCTCTACCATATCCCCGGGACCAACCGATTCCGTGAGTTGGTAATGACGACGATTAGGTCGACGAGGGTTTCGTGAATGTGGTGCCCCACCATTTCAAGGCTTGGTTTATTATGGAACCAAACGGTGGCCAAGAGGGTCCCATGCACGGTTTTGATGGGCCGCCTGTAAGGAAATGAGGTTGAGCAAGATGCCGACCCCATGGATATCGACATCCCAGACGGTGTCGTAATAGATTTGGATTCCAAGCCAGAAGGGCCCGAGGAGTCGTGCTGACCTGGCGATGTGCCCAAATTCTTGGCTGGGCCTGGATATAGTTATTAGAGAGGATGTTGTAGTTTGTACAGTTGGAAGTTAACCCCAACCTTGACCCTTTTTGTTAGTAGGTCGTATAGGAGTTCTTTTTGTGATAGGCCTGTATATATTGGACTCCTCGGGTTAACCTGTTGGTATATAAATCGTAGTTTGTGAAAAAGTGTTGTAGTTCTTTTACTATCCCTATTGTTTGTTTATTTGCTGGGGGTTTAATTCGCTTCCACATGTGTTTAATCGAAAAATAAAAAGAATGTGTCGACAACACATCTAGGGATGTCGCATTTTTGATCGACCGTTGAGGGATGTTCGCATACTCGGAATTTGGGGCGTGACAAAAAATCTGCAAGACCCCGAGATACCCATAGGATTTACCGGGAAACTATTATGAAACTATAACCTCCTTTTCATTCTCAAAAGTACGTACTCTAGATTCTTTGTCTCCATTAGAATTAGGATATCGAACCTTTTTTGAGCCATTAAGGCTCTAATGGCTTGAACTGTCAGTGGAGTGCCCAACCCCTGACAGTTCTAGTATAAAATCTTCATTTTTGAGTTATTGATGGGGTGCCTCCATCAACTCATTTTCATCTAGAATTCCCTACTGGATATATCTTTTTGCTTCTTGCTGGTATGAATTTTAACACCCTTTTTCTTCTGCTTTTTAATTTCTGCCACAAGTTGAAGAACCAAGGTTAGTGGATGGGGTTTGACAAGAGCCAAAATAGGGGAAATTCTAGGTATTGTCACGAGAATTAGGGCCTACTCCTACACCGAACTTCCTTCCTCCATATGGGTTTCCTTGCCTTTTCTTTTTTGGATAAACTCCCTATTTGATGGTGGAATTTCTTCACTGAAATTTTGTTCCTCTAGTTCAATCAATTCAGTATTCACAGGTGTTTCTAGGATAACCTCCTCCTCCATGCAATTATCTTCCATCTTTCCATAGAAAAATTTCCAATAAGGGTTGTACTCCTTCGCCTCAACCTTTATCTAATACCCTACCCGATAGTCCTCCATTTTGTCTTCATCAAAGGGAACATCCCGACACTATTTTGCATAGTGCCCAATTTTCCCACACGCATAGCAATAATGAGGTAATCTCTCATACTTAAAATCCACCCACATATTCTTTCCTTTGTAATCAATGAAAGTGCCTAGGATCAAGGGTTTTGGATACATCCAAGGCAACCTTTACTCAACCACTATTTCTATTTGAGATATTTTTCTTCTCCATTCTGACCTCTGATACCTCTCCAATACTACTAGCTATACATGAAAGTATCTCTTTTGTCCTCCATTCAAAAGGTAAACCGTAGATTTACTGAAATTGTAACACTCAGGAGGAAATTGAGGGTACCCATTGTTTGAGAATGAGGAGATGATTCGAGAAACTCTAGGGGCCAGAATACACAACTCTAGACAAATCAGCTTCAGATTGGAAAGTATTGGCAAGGATAAAAGTAGCTAGATTCTCAAAATTTACCTTTTCCGTTCGCCAAGCCTACCTCAATGTGTTTGGAAAGCTTGGAAATTGATATTAGGGTTATTAAGAAGCTTCCCAAAGAGTGTGAGTTTGTTTTTTTATTTTTTTTATTTTCTCTACATAAATCAACTCATCACTAATAGCAACCTTTTTCATAGACCACATATTTCCCAGACGCCTACACAGGGTAGCCATTCTCAAGGCCTCAGCATCGTCTCCCTCCATCCCAGAAAGTTAATCAGAGATGGATGAGGAAGATAGAGTCCTACCTCAACTTTGAAGAAATCCGAAAGGAGGATCCCCAAGCACCTAGAGGAATCCTTGCTCCAGGAGGAAATTTACGATGGGATTGCCTCCTCCAAGAGGAGATTTTGGGTTTAAAAGAGGACGGACTACCCTCCATAGGGTAGAGATAGCTCTTCACAGTCGAGAGAGAGAATGATGAAGGCAGTTCAAAATTGCCATTCCTGTAACCCTCTTCCAGGAATTGCCCTTCAGAGCAGAACATCAACCATGCATCTGTCAAAAACGCTTCTAAACTAACTGAAATGACCACTCAAGAATTAAAATCGTCAGATGAGCAATCATAGTGAAGTCCAAAAAATTTGAAGCTGGTTATCTTACTGCGATAATTAGCTTTAGCTTTAGGGTTTGGGATTTCTCTGGACTCTATAATAGTTAGGTTCCATAAATGATTTGCCATTCAAGCAGCAGAAAAAGCCACTGCAAGACCCAACAATTTGGAGCTCCTACCATGGAACTTTAAGTGGATCATCGACTGCAATGATCTCAGTGTCCTCAATACTACAAATGGTTATTTCGAATGATGCGTATGAGTTCATTTTGCTTTCAGTATGGCCAGACTGATGCTCAATTGCTTTGCTCACTCACAAATATGACCCAAAAAAAAGACCTTTTTAGTCATAATCTATTGGGAACTCATTTTTGAAGGTATTTATATCTGTAAATTCAATTCTTTTAGAAACTGAACAGGCGGTTGTTTTATGATCCTTTCAATGCAATTGGACCTTCATTTTAAACTCCTTTCTCTTTGGTAATTTCAGATGTCTAGTAATGGGATAATCCTTAAATATGGAAAGGTAATGCAAGTCATCCTCCTGGACCCTCTGCAACCAAGACAAGCCATGTATCAACTCAACCTTACAGACCCTCTGCAACTCAACAATCTGCAAGTCATCTGCACCTCGATCAAACTGTGCTAGAGTAGGATGTGTTGCATTTGACTTTGCTAACTCGGAAGTGTTGTTTCTTTGTATGACTGAAACATGTTAGATTTGAAAAAGTGATGAACCTTTTAGTAGCAGTTGAAATTTTTTTTTCTTTTTCTTGAATTATGTTGGAAGATGTGCTTTAAATTAAAAGAAGCGATGACTCAACTATGGAAGATGTACTTTTGAATGGTTAATAGATTGTATTTGGAGTTTATCATGTTGAATTTGCAGCATCATATTCACTAGCAAAAAAACACAGAACTTGATCATTCACTTTGAATGGTCCTTTTCTTTTGATCTGCACGGTCATATGCAAAAAAATATGTACTCACACTGTACATGATTTGCTAATGGTGCTAATACAGTTGAACGCCAATAAATGAGATACAAAACTCAGAACTTTGTCATTCACTTCAAGGCCAAGCCCAAAAACAATGTTCAGACTAGAAAAAGCCAAAATACATCATTCCCATTCTTTGCATCACAGCGGTCTTGCCTAACTTCTACCCGTGAGTGATCCTACCTTAGAAGCAAAAAATATGGACAAACAGCATCTCCAGCAAACATTGTTGCCAATCTAAGGCAAGCAATGTCGTGTTTTCCTACCCTACTTAAACAGGCATAGAGGCGCTCAAACACAACGAAAGAGAGTTAAAATGAGAAAGAAAAATCGAGGCATAAGGTTTATCTTGGTCCACCCTAAACTATGGTTACATCCAATTGAGGATTCCACTGTAATTAGCATTTAACACGTTTCTATTATAACCATCCATGGTCCAAGTCCAAATTACCAAAAAAATATGGACTCAAACTATGAAACCCTATGGTGGCTGAAGGGTTACCTTGCCACTTCTATCGGGACAGCCCTCGGACCCCTAGCTGCTCACTGAGGAGCGAAACCCCTATGCCTTCCTATCGACAAGGAGTATGAACTACACCCAACAGGTGAATCTTCCGACTCTTGATAGTACCGTTGATCATAAGTTATGTGCTCTGGTCACTCCTGGAACAAATCACATTACTGCTGTTAATTCATCTTATAGTGAGTAGGTTTTGATGTGTATCTGCTTAGGACCGCACAAGATGAAAGTCTCATGCACGGTTTTGAACGAGAGAAAGAAGTGAGGAATCCTCATTTTGACTCTGACTAGTTTCTCTCTTTCTCAGCTGATCCTAGAGAAGGAATTGGAAAAAGTTGTTATGATTATACTGTTAATATATTCTAATAGAAGGGAAATTCATAGCTATTTTTTCCAATGACATCTCATTGTTTCTGGGAAGTTGAAATAGCCAGTGCGTATTCAAGTTACCCGAAGGATGAGTTAGTCTAATCCCATTGCATTCATGATACTTTATTGAGAATATGTAAGAAATTCCTGGGGAGAATGTGGAAACAAGAGTTCGATTTCTTGGGTTCAGAGGTAGTTTAAGAGAGAGAAGTCTGAATGTATGTTGTTACCCTCCTATTCAATGTCAAAATATTCATTTAATAATTGGGACGGTCTTGTACGACAACATTTGCTTCAGACTTTTAGAACCCTTTCGGTGTGGGGAAGTGCAGAAAAATTGATTTTTGACACATTTGAAAAGCTTGCTGAATAAGGATTGGTTATTGCGCCCTCCGTGGCGAAAGATCTGATCAGTCCTCGTCTTGCTCTTACTCAGTAAGCTTCTTGACTTGGTAGTATGCTTTAGTATATAAGCCATGCTAAGCAATAGATCGAAAAGCAAAGAAACGGATCTTTCACTCAAAAATCCACCCAATGAAGAGACTATTTGCCGAAACAACCCTAACCTCAGCGTGCGCAGTGGCTGAAAGTTTCACTGGCATATCCTCATTGAGATACGAGGCTACCGGTCAAGTCCTTGATGCAATTCAAATGCGTAAGCAAACGGTGGCAATCTCTAATTTCCGACCCAGGCTTTGCCAAGTTGCATCTACAAAGCTAAAGGCAGGGGATATAATTCCTTGCCAGAGAATCGTCAAGAGCAGCCCCCTCGAGACCATATACTACGAACAGCTCGACGGCGGCATTGGTGACGACCACGGCAGCTCAATGGTGATGTTTCATGAGCCAAAAATGGATGATCCTAGCTGGCAGCCCGATCTCATGGGGTCTTGCGATGGATTGGTCTATTTCGTTGTCTGCGGCGGATTCCTCCTATATAACCCAACCACCAAGGAGTCGAGGAATTTGCACAATTCCGATCTTGTTATAGGATTCGAGCGCTTCCATGGATTTGGATACGACTTTGCATCCAATGGCTATAAAATAGTACAATCCAACGGTACTAAAAATTTTCAGATGGCGACATTCTCGCTCAAATCCATTGCTTGGAGGATGATACAAGTCCAACAAGAATGCCACCTCACCAACTACCGAGGAGTATATTGGAAAGAGGCCCTACACTACCTTGGGGTTGACCAGAGAGCCAAAACAAGAAAGAGACTACAATTATGTCATTTGATTTGGCAGAAGAGCAATTCCACCAAATGCTTTCAATCCCTAAAGTAGCTGGGGATATATTTTTCGAGGGACTTGGTATTCACGGGGCAAATCTGTTCATCTACCACGGCACCAATAATGACCTTTTTGAGGCATGGATAACAAATAAGTACGAGAGAGGAGGATCGTGGACAAAATTGTTCAGTATCTCGACTGAAGGCATACCTGGCTACAAATACTGGCCGATCCCCCTCATATAGACAAAGAGTGGAAAAATCTTCTTCCAGATTGATGTGTACCGGATAATTCTATTCAATCCAGAGGAAACTACTTATATGGTTCATCCCATTTGGGCCTACAACGGTATCAAATTTGTTATCTATGTGGAAACTCTTGTTTCTCTCTATCTAGGCTGTGAGTCATCAAGAATCTAAAGTCTTCTTTTAGTGGATTTGGTTTTACCATCTTCATTGTAGTTTCTTTTTTCGTGGAGATATCTAGCCATCTTGAACGGTAGAATGATGTTACTGAATTCGAAGACGAAAAGAGATAATGTCAAGATTCTATTGTGAGATCTGGTCATTGATTAGTAACTTCATCATTATGCTTTCTATAATTCATTTCTTCCAAATATTCAGTTGGACAGAACTTGTTCTTTCTACATTAAATAAAAAGAGATATGCATTGAGGAAGTATACGGATCCTCCATCATGAAATAATCAAATCAGAATGGAAAACAAGAAATCTTGAGGGAGATCAACTTCATAAATTGTGAAGAAAAAAGTACATTTCCAGCCACTAGAGAGAGAGAGAGGGGGGGAGAGAGAGAGAGACGTGAATGTACGTTATTACCCTCCCATTCACTGAATAAACATTTATTCTGCGAAGCATATTTTTGCGCATATGCTATTTCGTAAGCTCACTCGCGCTCTCTCTGCGCCTCGCCGCCGCACCGCCGTCGATCCCTCCTTCTCCGGCGCCGCTGGACTCCAATCGCGATCGCCGCCGCGCCAACGAGCCCCACTCACCCTCTGTCTTCTACCTCCCACCTCCTCGACCGCGTCGAACGAGCCCAGGATCCGAGATGATCTAGGGCTAGGGCTCGCACGACCCTGATATCTCCTGTTTCCATGCGTGGCGAAAGACCTGATGAACCCTCGTCTTGTTCCGTGCTGCGTAAGCTTCTTGACTTAGTGTGAAGAAAACACATCTTTCACTCAAAACCTGCCTAATGAAGGGAGCATTTGCCGAATCAAGCGGGACCTCGGCCTCCGCAGTGGCCGAAAGTTTTGCCGAGGATATCGTCATCGAGATACTCTTGAGGCTGCCGGTCAAGTCCTTGGGGCGATTCAAATGCGTCTGTAAAGGGTGGCGGTCTCTAATATCCGACCGGGGCTTCGCCAAGTCGCATCTGGAAAGGCTAAAGGCAGGGGATATGATCTCTAGTCAGAGAATCTTCAAGACCAGCCCCTTCGAGACCATAGACTACGAATTGCTCGACGGCGGCATTGGCGGCGAGGATGATCGCGCGGTGGTAAAGTTTCATGAGCCAAGAATGGACGATTCTAGCTGGCCTCTGGAGCTGGTGGGGTCTTGCGATGGCTTGGTATGTTTATCTGTCATGGGTTATAGCGGATTTGTCCTCTATAATCCGACCACTAAGGAGTGTAGGAATTTGCCCGATTCCCATCATTTTCGACCAGATGGGTTTTTCCATGGATTCGGATATGACTCACGATCTGATGACTACAAAATAGTACAACGCAAGAAGTGGGATGGTTTTGAAGATCAACAGGTGGTGATATTTTCGCTCAAATCCGGTTCTTGGAGAACTACACAAGCCAAACTAGAAAGTCATCTCTCCCTCTACGAACGAGGAGATGGAGTTTATTGGAAAGGGGCCTTACACTGGTGTGGCCTCGGCCAAGGCAAACAAAAGACCGAGGACGTGATTATATCATTCGATTTGTCGGAAGAGAAATTCCAGCAGGTACTTCGGCTCCCTGAAGACAATGGGGACATGCGTTTTGAGGGACTTGGGGTTCACGGGGCCAATCTGTTTGTGTACCACGGCAGCTATAAGGACTGCTTCCAGGCGTGGATAACGAGTGAATACGGGAAAGGAGGGTCGTGGACAAAATTGTACAATGTCACTACTGAAGGAATATCTGGCTACAGTTTTTGGCGAAAAATCCCTGTAGCATACACAAAAGTGGCAAAATCGTTTTCCAAGTCGATGTGTACCGGACGATTATGTTCAATCCAGAGGATAATACTTACAAGGACTATCCAATCCAGCGCCACCACGATGTCGAGTCTACCATCTACATGGAAACTCTTATTTCTCCCTATCTTGACTGTGAGCCATCAAGAATCTAGAGCCTTTTAAGAGTTGCGCTAGTGGATTTGGTCTTAACGTTCTCGTTCTGAGTTTCCTTTTTATTCAATAAAGAGATCTGGACATCTTGAGCTGTTGAATGATCATGTGGACTTTGAAGAAGAAGTAATGACTCTGTCAAGTGTCTATTATAAGATCTGGTCATTCGTTAGGAGCTCCATCATTGTGCGTTAAGTATTCTGTCCTCTCCGAATGTTTGGCTAGATCTCTGCTCAACGAATGGCCATTCAATCATTTCTGTTTTTATAGAATACTCACTTCACTGGCTAATGTTGTCCGATCTCATTTGTGTAAATTTCACCAACCATTCACCGGGTAATGTTATGCAGTGAACATTCAACACTAATCCTGGGAAAGTTATTATCTAGTGATTGGGTTGCCGTGGAACATGAGGGACATAATTCTAACAACAGAACCATAAACGAAGGATTCCACAAAACTGTAATTTGACGAAAGTAGAAGGTTCAGGTTCAGCACCTATTAGTGGACGCAGCTAAATCTGCTTATCGACGGAGGGACAGAGGCAGAATCCACTCAATACACGTTGGAGATTTGTTCTTTTTTTTCCAAATTCCCTTGAAAGTTGAATACTCTGGTTCAATGCGAGCTTCCATGGAGAGCGAGAGCCCGTCATTAACAAACTGGATGCAAGCAACCCCTCTGCTTTTGAAAACGCTGATAGGATAGGACTCGTGTGCTCAGGCTGCACTCTGTTACCCCAATCTCTTTAGGAAACCATGCAATTGGCGGTGACAAGCAATCAGCCACCTCTACATCTCCCCAGTTCATATGCCAAGTGTGCCACAGCTTCGTTATGTCCTGACTCCTGCTCCTCCACAATTGTCGCCTCAACCTCAACTTTTGGCAATTCTGGAGACAGCAGATGTGGTCAACTTAAGCCTGCAACGACACTTGCGATCACTTGATTTCCTGCCGGACACTATCTCCCCCATTGCTGCTGCACGTACACTTTCACATTGTTTTCCTCTACCTTTGACCACTCATGCACATCAGCTTACAACCTCCCTTCAGATGAAAGAAAGAAGATAGCGCTTGGACGGTCAGTTTAGTGGTTGCGTGGTTGCACTTGTTATGAATCACTCCAGAGAGGCTAAGGATAGTTTTCAAAAGTTGGCACAAGTTATGGTTGCTGCAAAAGGTAAAAACAAACTGGAAAAGGAAAATCTCACGCACAACAGCAACAATGACTAATCAACACATACAGAAAGGAAACTTGAACTTATATAAGTTTTCACTCTCTATCCCCATAGAGCGAATCATAAGATTGTCTGAGCAAGCGCAGTCCATTGAATTGGATTACATTTCTATTTTTGTCTAGTACGACTATCGTCGGCCATTAGATTTCATCAACAACTGTTTCTTTTTCAACTTCTGATAACATAATTTCACTTTCGGATTTGATTCTCTTAAATTGCTATTTATTAGGTATAAGGAGTCCAGTCTCCAGTCTACGTACATTACCTCTTGAATTGATTTGTGACTCAATCATTGCTAATTAATTTTTAACTTTCTTTCGTGAAAACTTCAAGCACAGCCTTTTTCATGCGTGTATTGTAGTTGTCCCATACTAAGTGCACGGTCCAAATGCAACAAATTTGACTCAAAAGAAAGCATAAGCACATTAGTATTATCAGAAAATACTGTCTTTCATTCATGTCTAGGGAAAAAAAGAGCAAGAGCATCCTGATAAAATATGCTGACTGAAGTAAGAAAACATCAGAATCAGTAAATTTAATCTATTTCTTTGGCCTGTTTCAACACACAATTTCATTCCACTAACTTCTGTGCTACCACATTGTTAAAATGGGGCGAGACCAGTGTCTCAACATAGGCTAGATACCTATATCATTGCCAGTCATTGCCTATAAAAGTTGAGAAACTTTGAAATGTATTTTACGCAGGGTCATGTACAACAACACGATAAACCTCAATCACTTCACCCTCCTCTGTAACAAACAATGTTTCTGAGCCAAAACTTGCTTGAAGGCAACTCTGTGCTCATTGCCACACTGTACAGTTTTGTCCATGACGGCCTTACTCCACGTTCTTTCATATTCATGTTTTGTGTTTTGTCTAATTGGATGGTACCTGCGCACCCAAGTAACCGAACTCTAATGAATCTGAGCCCTACAAGGTGAGGGGAGGATCAATCTCTTGCAGCAGAATTGCCTCGAACAATCTCTCCTCAGCCATATCGAAAGAAACAAGCCTCTTGTTTGGATTACTTTGCATAACCCCAATGCAAGAACCCATACCAACGCATCCCTTCGAGGAAGGCAGTTCAAAATTGCCATTTCCTGTAACCCTCTTCCAGGAATTGCCCTTCAGAGCAGAAATATCAACCATGCATCTGTGAAAATTGCTTCTAAACTTGACTGAAATGATCACTCAAGAATTAAAATCGTCAGATGAGCAATCATAGTGAAGTCCAAAAAATTTGAAGCCGCTTATATTACTGTGACAATTAGCTTTAGCTTTAGGGTTTGGGATTTCTCTAGACTCTATAATAGTTATATTCCATAATACAAATGATTTGCCATTCAAGCAACAGAAAAAGCCACTGCAAGACCCAACAATTGGGAGCTCCTACCATGGAACTTTAAGTGGATCATCGACTGCAATGATCTCAGTGTCCTCAATACTGCAAATGATATTTTCAAATGATGCGTACGAGTTCATTTTGCTTTCAGTATGGCCAAACTGATGCTCAATTGCATTACTCTCATAGATATGACAAGGATAAGACTTTTTAAATCATAATTCATTGGGAACTCATTTTTGAAGGTATGTATATCTCTAAAATCAATTTTTTTAGAAACTGAACAGGCGGTTGTTTTATGATCCTTTCAATGCAATTGGACCTCCATTTTAACCTGCTTTCTCTTTGGTAATTTCAGATGTCTAGTAATGGGATAATCCTTAAATATGGAAAGGTATTGCAATTCATGCTCCTGGACCCTCTGCAAGCAAGACAAGCCATGTATCAACTCAACCTTATAGACCCTCTGCGGCTCAACAATCTGCAAGTCATCTGCACCTCGATCAAACTGTGCTAGAGTAGGATGTGTTGCATTTGACTTTGCTAACTTGGAGTGTTTTTTCTTTGTATGACTGAAACATGTTGGATTTGAAAAAGCGGTGAACCTTTTAGTAGCAGTTGGAATGTTTTTTCTTTTTCTTGAATTATGTTGGAAGATGCACTTTAAATTAAAAGAAGCGATGACTAAACTATGGAAGATGTGCTTTTGAATGGTTAATATATTGAAATTTGGAGTTTATCATGTTGAATTTGCAGCATCATAGTCACTAGCAAAAAACACAGAACTTGGTCATCCACTTTGAATGGTCCTTTTCTTTCGATCTGCACGGTCATATGCAATGAGTACTCCTGTTAAATCCGCAGCATCAATATGTACTCACACTGTACATGATTTGCTAATGGTGCTAATACAGTTGAACGCCAATAAACGAGATACAAAACTCAGAACTTTGTCATTCACTTCAAGGCGAAGCCCAAAAATAATGTCCAGACCAGAAGAAACCAAAATACATCATTCCCATTCTTTGCATCGCAGCGGTCTTGCCTAACTTCCACCCGTGAGTGATCCTACCTTAGAAGCAAAAAAGATAGACAAACAACATCTCCAGCAAACATTTTTGCCAATCTAAGGAAAGCAATGTCCTGTTTTCCTACCCTACTTAAACAGCAGGCATAGAGGCGCTCAAACACAACGAAAGATAGTTAAAATGAGAAAGAAAAATTGAGGCATAAGGTTTATCTTGGTTCACCCTTAAACTATGATTACATCAAGTTGAGGATTCCACTATAATTAGTGTTATGCACATTTCTATTATAATTCTCAATTACAAGAAATATATATAATAGCTATTCATGGTCCAAGTCCAAATTACCAAAAAATATGGATTCAAACTATAAAAGCCCTCTAATGGCTCAGGGGAGTGTGAACTTTTGTCGGGACGACCCTCGGGCCCCTAGCCGCTCACTAAGGAGCGAAACCCCTATGCCTTCCTGTTGATGAGGAGTGTGAACTACACCCAACAGGTGAATCCTTTGATCATTGATACTACCACCGATCGTAAGTTATGTGCTCTGGCCACTCCTAGAACAAATCACCTTACTGTTACTAATTCATCTTTTAGTGAATAGGTTTTAATGTGTATCCGATTAGGAGTCGCAGGAGATGAAAATCTTATGTGTGGTTTTGAATGAGAGAAAGAAGTGAGGAATCCTCATTTCGACTCTAACTCGTTTTTCTCTTTCTCAGCTGATCCTAGAGAAGGAAAGGGAAGAAGTTCTTACGATTATTCTGTTAATATATTCTAATAAGGGGAAATTCATAGCTATTTTTTCCAATGACATCTCCTTGTTTCTGGGAAATTGGAATGGCCAGTGCGTATTCAAATTACCCAAAGGATGAGTTAGTTTAATCCCATTGCATTCATGATACTTTATTGAGAATATATCTTAAATTTGAACCTATCGAGAAAACCTGGTCTGAGTAGACATTCAAAATCCAAGTAAGGCTTGTGATTTGACATCTAACATTAGAGTTAGATTCCTAGATTGAATAGGCCACCTAATATTGTAAAGAGGTGAGTTTTTGGTTTTAACACATCAGGAGCTTTCAGCCCTAACAATTTAATTGTGCGACTCATGACTTACATCATGAAGTCAATAAATCCTGTGATAAGATTTGTGAATTATTTTGTGAGACTGAAAAATTATTTTGTTATGAATTGTAAGAGCTAAATACCGAGTGGCTCATTGGATGTGTGATTGGATGATGGAAACAACAATTGTGTCACTCGAGTATAGTTGAAACATCCATTGTATATTTCATTCTATAGTGAAATTATGTGGTGCTCTACTTGTGGAGTAGGTCTCATCGACTGAATCCCGTAAACCTGGTGTCAAATTCATTTTCCGTTTTCAATATATTTATAGTTTCATCACTTCTTCTTTGCAACAATATTGAGATTGTGTAAACATAAGTATAACAACTAGCTTCATATTCAAGTTTTAAAAAATCCAATCCAAAAAGAATATCCGTATCAATGGCAAAATCCACTGTGTTGATATACAACGGAGGATGTACTCTCTCAAGTGTCGCACCAAAATGGAAATTACATGAAATGACTCAAGTGGACGAGATAAACGGAACCACAAATGAAGACCTAGCACCCACCGTGCTTTGTGTTGGAGAAAACTTCCCTACTTATTTTGAAGCTGACAAAACATTTCCATTAGTCTAGTCTGAAGACTTGCGGACTCTTTCGTCAAAGTCTGAAAACCGCCAGATTGCCAGACTCAAGATTTAAGGTTTGTCCTCATTGATAGTTTCTAAACCGACGAAGAAGACTTATCAAGATTCAAGTGTTTCTTTAAGGTTTTGATTCGAGCGGCTAAAGAAGATCTCATGGCTAGAGATAGCATCTTAGGATCTATTATTCGTTTTGAAACTAATTCGAGTAATTTGGATCCGTTGATTGGCGAAGTATACTTTGAAGGTTCTACTTATGAAAACTTAGATCCTGATTGTATGGTTGAGCAGGATTGATGGGCTATCATCACATTCCTTAAGTAACTCAAGATTTCCTTAATTGATTCTGTTCAACGGATAGATTAGAAGAACTCTTTTGGAAGGTGCCAACGGTTATGAAGGCATGGAGGAGTATATAAAGAAGATGCTCTAGTTATTCGAGTGTATGCGCGATAGATAAATTTCAAAGTTTGAAGCTCCTTGTTTTTTGTTGATTCAATTGTTGAGCGAAAATTTGTAATCAAAAGAGAGTTTAGACATTTGTGAGGCCTTGAGGAAGTGTAGCAGAGTCTCTACATTGTGGAATCAAGAACGTGATAATGTAACGACTCTTTTGATTCATAGTGAAATCCAGCCGGTAGGCTGTCAGTGCGAAAGAGTGGACGTAGCTTTGATTAAGCCGAACCACTATAAACTTTGTGTTCTTATTCTCTTCCCTAAATTCTTTTACTTTGTTCGTAACTCTATTTAATTATTAGAATCCGATTTCCTCCGCAGAGTCTATTGTCAATTAGACTTAGGTTAAAAGTAAAATCTTATACTATATTTTGCAAAAAAAAATTTCGTACCTATTCACCCCCCTCTAGGTGTTCATACTTGTACTCTCAATTGGTATCAGAGCCTATATACTCATTTAAATTGAAGTGTTTTATTTCAGAGTTAAAGATCCATGGCTAGTATGTTAGCTCCGGGTTTGGTTGAGGGCAAAGCAACACCGAGACCACCTTATTTTGATGGAAATGAATACATCATATGGAAAAACAAGATGAAAGCATTCTTTAGATCGAAAGATCCTCTGGAATGGGATGTCGTAGACAAAGGAATCATTCCTAAAGTTACAACAGTCTCGGAAAGAGGAAAAAAAGTTGCAAAGGCAAGCGAGATGACTTAAGAAAAGATAACCAAGAGACAGTCTCGGAAAGAGGAAAAAAAGTTGCAAAGGCAAGCGAGATGACTTAAGAAAAGATAACCAAGAGACAAGCTCTTGATGCAAAAGCAATTTACTCCTTATATTGTGCATTATCTCCTACTGAATATAATAGAATATTTTCTTGTGAAACAGCTAAAGAAGTCTAGGATAGGCTACACATCACTTATGAAGGAACCGATCGAGTGAAAGAAACCAGAATCAATATTCTGCTCAATCAATATGAAGCATTCAAGATGAAGCCAGGAGAATCTATCACTGACATGTTTAGTCGTTTTACAGATATCGTGAATGGTCTTGAGTATCAATGTCAACCAATCTCAGGACCCATGAAGGTTGTTAACAAACTGCTGCGTGGACTGTCCAAAGATTGGAATCACATAAAGACATCAATAAGGGAGACACAAAGAATCATGCTACTCTCGTTGACAAATTGGTTGGCACTCTTGGTCTTATGAAGTGGAGCAAATCAATGAAGATGAAGATCCCAAAGGTAAAAAAATCTATTGCTTTAAAATCTAATGATGACTCTGATGTTACAGATTTTGAAGACGATATGGATGATGAAGAGCTTGCTCTCATGATAAGAAGGTTCGAAAACTGAACAAAAAGGGAAGAAGATTAAATTGGAAAAACAAAGCTCTCAAAAGTTTCAAAATAAATTAGGCGAGGACGATGAATCCAATAAATATGTGATTTGTTTTGAATGCAAGAAAAATGAACACATCGGACTAAATTTGTCCCTTGCTAAAGAAAAGAAAGGAAAAGCTGATAAACACTGAAAGGCACTCAAAGCGAGAAACTTGAAGTGATACCGAATGCGAAGAGAGTGATGATGATTATGCTAATATTTGCTTAATGGTAAAATCAGAATCAGATTCAGATTCTGAGACAGATACAGACTCATACTCAAACAATGAAATCGAGGTAAGTAATTTAAAAATTCCTACGAAGTCTCTAAATATATTGATGAACTGTGTCTTAGTCTCAAAATCTCTCTCAAGAGAATTTCTGAGCTAAAAAGAGAAAATTCTACACTAAAAATTTAGATAAAAGTTTTATCACTTTGAAAGAAAATGCAGACTCTCTTTCAAAAGAAAATACACTTTTGAAAAATGATATTTCAAGTATTTCAAAAGGTATTCTATAGGATCCGAGAAATTGGAAAAGATTCTTTCAAAGCACAAAGACCTTACTTTAACAAATCGGGCTTGGGAATGACTTTTGAAACCATTCCTCTAATTGATTTTCCAAAAGTAAAGGAAAGAATCAAACAAAAACCTACAAAAGAATTTTATAGAAATCATTTTCAAAAAGTCTTTGTAAAACCTATTAGCCGTAGTGCTCTTAAATGTTCTAAGTGCAACAGCTCAGAACACTTTGAGAAAGGATGTCCCATGGTTTGGAAACATGTTAAGAAGGATTGTGCAAAGACCATACATTGCACTAACTTCAATGGACCCAAGAAAGTATGGGTACTAAAGAAAGCTTGAGTTTCTTTTCTAAATGCAAGTCACTATCAAGAAAAAATGTCAAATGGTACTTGGATAGTGGATGCTCAAGACATATGACGGGAGATTCAAGTTGTTTCATAAAGCTTATGCAAGTTAATGGTGGAAAAGTTTCTTTTGGTGGAAATAACAAAGGAAGAATTGTCGGATGCGGAATAGTAAAGATTTGAAGTCTCACAATCAACAAAGTCTCCTTAGTAGAAGGACTCAATTACAATTTGTTGAGTATTAGCCAACTATGCAATACATGTTTCAAAATCAATTTTCACGAAGGAATATGTTCGGGAACCAATAAAGACTTCTCTCAGACTTTCACGGGGCAAAGACATGGGAACATCTATCTTCTGGATATCAAACCAGAAAAATCCCAATGTCTAATTTCAATACAAGAGGAAGTTAATCTATGGCATCGGAAACTTGGCCATATTAACATGAAGCAAATTGCCAAGATCTCTGCAAAGAAGCTTGTTCGTGGACTACCCAACTTGACATACCAAAAATCTGAATTATGCACATTACGTGTGTTGGGAAAACAGGTTAGAAGTTCTTTCAAACCAATTAATCAAGTTTCCATTAATAGTGTGCTGCAGCTTCTACATATGGATCTCTTTGGACCAACTAGAACTCAAAGCATTGGTGGAAAGAAATATTGCCTAGTAATAGTGGATGATTATTCACGATTTACTTGGTTATACTTTATGGCAAGTAAGTTTGAAACATTCTCTTATTTTTTAAAGTTCACTAAGAAAGTACATAATGAGAAAGGGTATATTATTTCAAGCATACGGACAGATCATGGAGGTGAGTTTGAAAATCAAGACTTTGCTAAATTCTGTGATGAATCTGGCTTTCAATATATGTTCTCCTCTCCATACACTCCAGAACAGAATGGAGTTGTGGAAAGGAAGAATAGATCGTTGTAAGAAATGACTAGAACACTTTTAATTGAAAGCAACATTTCTTCTCGTTTTTGGGTTGAAGCAGTTTTACGTAGCATGTTATATCATTAACGAGTTTTCCTAAGGCCGATTACGAGAGAAACTCCCTATGAGTTGTTTAAAGAAAAGAAGCCAATTGTTTCATATTTTCATTTGTTTGGTTGCAAATGTTTTATATTAAAAAAATGCAAATAATCGAATTGGTAAGTTTGAAAAAAGATCAGATGAATGAATCTTTCTTGGATATTCAACCACCAGCAAAGCTTACATAGTATACAACAAGAAAACTCAATTTGTGGAAGAATTGATGAATGTCAAATTTCAAGATCTTATACAAAATCAATCGATCCAGACTCAACTTGGAGAATTTGAACTTGCTCTAGACTCCACAAAGTCCAATTCTCCAGAAGCAGCTCAGACTATAGAAGGTCAACAACAAACGAACGTTGAAGAATCAAATGAAGAAAAAGATCAGCAGTCTATCAAACCAACCAGCAACTGGAAGCACAAGTCCAGTCATCCCAAAGATCTCATTATTGGTGACATTGATGAAGGGATTTGTACAAGATCCAAAAGGTGTGAAGAGTCTAGCGCCGTGGCTCTTATTTCTGAAATAGAACCCAAAAGCATAGAAGAAGCTTTAACTGATGAAAGTTGGATTGAAGCTATGCAAGAAGAGCTCAGGCAGTTTAGAGTTAATGATGTTTGGGAATTAACTCCTAAACCAAAAGGTAAATCTGTTATTAGAGCTAAATGAGTTTTCAAGAACAAGATGGACGAGAAATGAAAAATTATAAGGAACAAAGCAAGACTCGTGGCCAAAGGATAGCAAGAAGAAGGGATAGACTATGATGAGACTTACGCACTAGTAGCAATGTTAGAAGTAATTAGATTATTACTTGCTTTTGCTTGTTATAAGAATTTTAGGTTATTCCAAATGGACGTCAAAAGTGCATTCCTAAATGGATTTATCCAAGAGGAAGTCTATGTGGAACAACCTCCTGGTTTTAAAGAACCAAGTAAACCAGACTCTGTATTTAGATTGAAAAAGGCACTATATGGTTTAAAGCAAGCACCTCGAGCTTGGTACGATAGGTTAAGTAAGTTTTTAATCCAAAATAGCTTTGTTAAAGGTAAAGTAGACAATACTCTGTTTATTAAAAGAGAAAGTAAAAACTTTCTACTTGTTCAAATCTATGTTGATGATATTATTTTTGGATTACCTAACGAAAATCTATGTAAGAAATTCTCTAAGTCTATGCAGGATGAATTCGAGATGAGCATGATGGGTGAACTATCCTTCTTTCTCGGACTACAAGTGAAACAATTGAAGGAAGGAGTTTTCATTCACCAAGAAAATATGTCAAAGAACTTGTTAGAAAGTTCGGTTTGGAGAATTGCAAAAAGACTGATATACTAATGTCAAGTTCTTTGAAGCTGGACAAAGATGAAGGAGGAAAGAAAGTTGACCAGAAGCTGTACAGGAGTATCATTAGTTCATTTCTTTACCTTACTGCCTCTAGACCTGACATTTTGTTTAGTGTTTGCATTTGTGTTAGATTTCAATCAAATCCCAAAGAATCTCATCTAAGTGCTGCGAACGCATCATCAAATACGTTGCAACAACCTCTAAATTAGGTTTATGGTATCCTAAAGAATGAGACTTTACTCTCCTTGGATACTCATACGTAGATCTAGCAGGGTACAGAGTTGATAGAAAGAGCACATCGGACACTTGTCAATTGCTTGGTAACATGACAGTATCTTGGTTTTCAAGGAAGCAAAGTAATGTAGCTCTCTCAACAGCAGAAGCAGAGCATGTGGCTCTTGGAAGTTGTTGTTCTCAATTCCTATGGATAAAACAATAACTATGAGACTTTGGAATTGAAGACTCATGTACTGAGATCAAATGTGATAACACCAGCGCGATTAATCTCACCAAGAATCCAATTCTTCACTCAAGAGCAAAGCATATAGAGATTCGACATCATTTTATTAGAGACCATGTTCAAAATAGAGAAGTCTTGATTCAATTCATTGACTCAAAGAATCAGCTGGTGGACATTTTCACAAAGCCAATGGAGAAAAATCTATTTGAATCTAATCGATCAATACTTAATATCTTAAAGTCTGAAGAAGCTCAGACTTAGGGATAAAAATCTAAAGATACTCAAACTCAGAAGTTCAAGAATCACAATTGTAAGTCATTTCAGTTCTAGCAACTTATCTTTCGGATAAAATCTCGAAAATGTACAATTGTTTATTAATCTGCAATTGATTGATGTTATCTTCCCAAGTTTTTGAAATTATGGAAATTATTCTTTTTCGAAAAAGGAAGTTATCTTTTAAGATGATAGTTATCTATTTTCAAAAAGGCAATTATTTTTGAAAATGCATTTTTTATCATTCCTTTCATGTCGATCCGTATACCTCGTTTCGATTTCCTTATATACTGTTTTTCTTTTTCGTTTTAACTCATAAACCCTAAAAGCACAGAATATCACATTTCTTACTTTTTCTCTCTAGTTTAATCCTTAAAGTTTTCATATTTCTCGCGAATCGAGTTCGAAAACTCTCTCAAAGATTGTGATAATGTCTTCCTAAAAAAAGTCTTCAAGGATTGCAAGTAGGGGACTACAAAGCATATGTGTGAAGGTCCTACGCATTTTGACCTAATCGAGAAAGAAGAATCTCCAAGACAACAGCAGAGTCCACAACATTCTCAACCGCGTCATTCTCCTCAAGCTAGACCACAAAATGATCAACAACAACAAGCGAAGGAAGAAATTTTGGAGGATGTCGAACCTATAAGGACTCTTAAGACTGCTTTTACTTTCAAGCTCTACTCTGCTCTAAAGAATGGAGGTTCTCCAATGAACTTTATTGATGAATTTTTAAAAGAAAAGGGGTACAAAAATGAAACCCATTTCTTATAAACAATGGAACGTTTGGGGATTGCTCATGTTGGCTCGGTGGAAAGAGCTTTTGCGAATTTCCCAAGTGATCCACGTGTTGGAGGTTTTAGTCAACCTGATGGAACGAATGATGATGAAAAGATGTTCACTCATTTTAAGCCTAGAATGGGTGTTGGTGCGAACATTCGAGGAAGAAGAGCCAATCTATTTCATTCCGAGGAACATAAGCGAGTTTACTCTAAGTTGCTGAAGCGAGGGGTGATAAACCCAAGAAGTGTGGATTTTGATTTTCTCGACTCTCTGAATGTGAAGTTACGAGAGAAATTTACTTTACTTCAACTTGAACGATTTTGCTCGAGTCGACAATTGCTCATCCGAACTTACGCGTATTTCTATTCCAATCTAAGCTTTTTGGATGAGAATAGATTTTCTTTCAGTGTTGGAGACAGGATTATGTGGTTGATATGGACATTTTGGCTGACGTGATTGGAGTAGAGAGAGGGATATTCCGATTAATTAGTGTGTCTAATGGATGTGCAACTGTGGAGCTTGTTTGAGATGGAATGGCGGAAGGCCCAATTTCGTATTTGAGGATGAGTGCCTCAAATATCTTGCTTCATAAGATTGTGATTAACTATCTTAGACCCAAATCCACGTCAAAGACTGACGACTACAATTTAGAGGAGAAACTAATGTATGCTATCAATGCTGGTAAAAAATTTTCTTTGCCACACACTATCATGTTTCACATATATAGATCAATGGTAAAGGACAAGGGTCAACTTCCTTATTCAGCACTTGTTACTCAGCTATTCAGACATTTTAACATTCAACCTCCAGAGACAGAGGACAGAGAGAACCAAGACAGAGAAGAAGCAAAGCAGAGGAGTGAAGAGAGAGAATCGATGAGGAAGGAAGCTAGAGGAAGGAAGAACGAAGAAGAAGAGCAAAGGAGACAACAATGTCATCATGTAATTGAAGAAGAAATAGAGAATGAAGAGTACTTCTCTTCACTGAAGGCACATGAAAACATGGGGAGCTGGTGCTAAAAGAGGTACTCATTCACTTGCTTTTACTAGTGATGATGTTAGTCGTTCTCCTGCCGATCAAGAAGATGTATATGCCTCTCAGTTTCCTGAAGAAGGTCATGAGGTTTCATCTCCGAGTCTGGATGCTTATGCTGAAATGCCATCATCTACCAATACTCCACAAATTGATCATGCTGAAGCAAGCACTCAAACTGACAATTCAGCGGACTTTAGGATGCGAATTTATGGAGATGTGAGGTTAGATTTATGCTTTGGGATGCGAATTTCAGAATATGCAGAATGCTAATAAAGCATCTTCAGTTTCATTGCTCAATCAAGTTCAGGCCCTTAATCTTCAAGTTCAGGCAATTGCCAAGGGTGAGGAAATAATGCAACTGAAGGAGGATCTGAGAAAGCTGGAAGAGACCGTCAAGTTAATGGGAGATTTTCAGCTCGTTCGCATTCCAAAACAATCTTAATTTTATCCCATTCTATTTTTCGTCTCTACCTTTTTAATGCTGACAAAAAGAGGGAGAAGTTAGTGCAGATTTGACTTTAATTCTTGTTTGGTTGTGACTGGTTTGGACTGTATGATCATTTAATGCTTGCAGTATCTTAAGCATTGTTTGTTGGTATTCATGGCAAAGATAGTTGTTTTTACAAGACTAACTCATTTCTTGTGGATGCAGATTCGATACTATCTTTATCCTAATTCATTTATCTTTTATGAGATATCCTTATTTGCTTGAATATTATCTTGCATGTCAAAAGTATCCAAATCTGCAGGGAAGTTTTGTCACCATAAAAAATGGGGAGATTGTTGGAGAAAACTTCTTTACTTGTTTTGGAGCTGACAAAACGTTTCCATCAATCTAGTCTGAAGACTTGCACACTCTTTCGTCAAAGTTTGAAGACCGCCAGACCACCAGACTCAAGATTTAAAGTCTACCCTCATTAATAGTTTCTAGACTGACGAAGAAGACTTATCCAGATTCAAGTGTTTCTTTAAGGTTTTGATTCGAGCTGCTAAAGAAGATCTGATGGCTGGAGATAGCATCTCAAGATCTATTATTCGTTTTGAAACTAATTCGAGTAATTTGGATCCGTTGATTGGTGAAATATACTTGGAAGGTTCTACTTATGAAAATCTAGATCCTGATTGTATGGGTGAGCAGGATTGGTGGGCTATCATCACATTCCTTAAGTAACTCGAGATCTCCCTAATTGATTCTGTCAAACAGGTAGATTGGAAGAACTCCTTTGGAAGGTGCCAACGGTTATGAAAGCATGGAGGAATAAGGAAGATGTTGTAGTTATTCGAGTGTGTGTGTGATAGATAAATTTCAAAATCTGAAACTCCTTATTCTTTGCTGATTCAATTGTTGAGCAAAAATTTGTACTCAAAAGAGAGTTTAGACATTTGCGAGGCCTTGAGGAAGTGTAGCAGAGTCTCTACACTGTGGAATCAAGGACATGATACTGTAACGACTCTTTTGATTCATAGTGAAATCCTGTCGATAGGCTGTTAGTACGGGAGAGTGGACGTAGGCTTGGATTAAGCCGAACCACTATAAACTTTGTGTTAGCACGGGAGACTCAGGTTAAAAGTAAAATCTTTTACTATATTTTGTAAAATTTGTTTTTGCACCTATTCACCCTCCCTCTAGGTGCTCGTACTAGCACTCTCACTTTGTATATACGTAGCATTCTTTTCAACACGTTTGCTTTCAATGGAAGACGGAAACTTTATCTTCTCAATAAAAGGGACAACCCAAAATTGGAGAGCGTCAATTTGTCGATGAAAACTGCAGACGTGAAAAATCTTTTACTATATTTTGTAAAATTTGTTTTCGCACCTATTCACGCTCCCTCTAGGTGCTCGTACTAGCACTCTCACTTTGTACATACGTAGCATTTTTTTCAACACGTTTGCTTTCAATGGAAGACGACAACTTTATCTTCTCAATAAAAGGGACAACCCAAAATTGGAGAGCATCAATTTGTCGATGACAAAATGCATACGTGAAAAAAACAAACCTACCGTAGACAAATTGCTGGCCAGTTGTTTTTTGTCCTTGTTGCCGCCCCAGCTTCTGTTCTGTGTGTTAGACGGACAAAGATAAGTCTCTGAAAGCCAACTACCAAAGTCCCCGAGAGTCACTTCATAACGAGACAATTACGGTCGAATCGAGCTTTAAGAAGCCGGTAGAAAGCGTGCGAAGGAACTGTCCCTCATTTGGTGTCAACAATGGCAAAGCTAAAACATGTCCTATGTATACCATTTCCTGCACAAGGTCTTGTCAGCCCTCTCCTGAAACTTTCCCACTGTATTGCTAATCATGGCATCAAGGTTACCGTTGTGAACACCGAGTCTGTTCATGCACAAGTGATGGCCGCAAACCAGCCAGATGATGGATTGAATCGGATTAAATTTCAATGCATTTCCAGATGGGGTCGAGGCGACGAGGAGCGCAAGGACCGGGTGAAGCTTTGGAGAGCATATCAAGAGTGATGCCGAGGTCATTTGTAGGAGTTGATTGAGAAAGTGAAGCAGCAGTCAAAGGGCAATAAAGATGAGCAGATCAGCTTTGTAATGGTGGACCTGATTGCCGGATGGGCACTGGAAGTTGCCGAAAGGATGGGTATTAAGCAAGTTGGATGTTGGGCCGCCTCAGTTTCGGCTCTGGCCTTGACACTTCATATTCCAAAGCTAGAGGTTGGGACACCTGGAGTGCCATAACTTGGCACGGAGGGACACATAAGTGCCATAACTTTAAAATGGTACACTTAAGTGCCATTATCGGAGTAAAATGGAATACTTAAGTGCCAATTCGGCCAAAAACCGGCCAAAATGCAGATGTGGCATTTTCCGACATGCTTAAGCGATGTGGCAATTTTTTTTTTTAAAAAAGCACACGTGGAGGAGGAAACGACGTCGCCCCATCCACTTGTGCATTTGGCCAAACTAAACGACGTCGTTTTTCCTTAGTGTTAAAGACGTCGTTTGGTTTATTTGGATTTCAACCTTTCGTCAGTTCACACTAGGTCTGACGTCCTCTCCATCCATCGCCATTCACAGCTCGCCGTTCGCAGGTGATCTTTCGCCGTCGTCGATTTGCTCAGGTTTTTTCTTTTCTTCCTCTCCCCTGTGATGAAATTAGGGCTCTGACTCGTTTATTAGGGCTCGGACTTGAAATTTGGGGGTTGGCTGGGAAAGCTTAGGCTTGATGTGAGATTTATGGCTCAGATGTGGTGCTACAATCCTATTGGGGGGTTCGAATTGACAGTTTAGGAGCGGCATTGAAATATAGGCTCGGTGTAGGGCTCGGCGGGGGGAAAATTAGGGCTCGGTGTAGGGCTCAATGTCGCCTCATCCACTGTGATGTGTGATTCATTCAGGGTGTTGAATTGTGATGTGCGAAAGTAATTTGTAGTGGTCGGATGTGAAATGTGCGATGATTGGTGATTGTTAGGGTTGAGTATTGGACTTTGGACATGTTCGAATCGAAGGTTGTGGGGATGGGGACTTCTGGATTTTTTTAATAAATTGCATTGTTGAGGACCCATGCTGAGGAATCTCTCCATATTTTAAAGGAATGCGACAGCATAATCAAAGCGGTTGTCGGGTCCCATCTTTATTTTTATTTGTCCTTGTCCCGAGGCCTCTTGTTTTCAAGTTTGTAGCGTCGTCCGACCGCATCTTCCCTCTCTCTTTCTTCTTTTCTTTTCTTTAATAAAGAGTGTAGGGACCTCCACTTGCAATTTTCTGTTCTTTGTGAATGTGGTCCCAAAAGTTAATTGTATATTTGTCCTCTTTTGTTGCAGAAATGGCGCATAAAGACTATGTTGCTGTCATCGTTTACTACGGTGGAGATTTTGTGATTGGGGAGGATGAGTGGGAGTATGAGGGGGGGAATGAGGGTACTATCTTTGTAGATATAAAGAATGCATCTTATATTGGATTTGTTAGGGATATAGTGACATTTTTGCCATGCAGAGTACAAAAGTTGCTGTTCTGTGTTCCTAGGAAAGGCTTGAGAGATGGTTTGAGAATTTTGGAAGATGATAATGGTTTTAGGGATGTCTTATATCATTATCTTCATGGCGAAGAGGCGAAAGTGTTTGTTGAAAACAATAGTGATAGTGAGGATGAAGATGATGACAGAGATAACACCCAAGTAGGAGAAGGAGGAGATGGTATTCAAGCTAGTATTGAGGTTAGGGATGAAGTAGGGCATGATGGACAGGATGGTGAGGAGAGGGCGTAGATGCTTGTTCACCAGAGCGGTGTGACATGGGTGATGTCACCATCACGAATTAGATTGGGAAGTAGCTGAATCCGGTGATGGTGATGATGACGATGGCGATGAAGGGTTGGCTGCTGAAGTTGAAAATTTATTAATCTTAAGTGACGCCGATGATGAGGAGCTTACACAGTCAAGGAAAAAACAAAGGGACTTTTTGTCAGATAAATTTGCAACTTTGCATGTAGCTATTCATCCAAACAGAGACGAAGGCCCTGCAGATGTTGGTGTTGTTGGCCAGGTCCTGGAGACAGATTATGAAGAAAGCATCGACACCGCAACTTCCCAAGACGAAGTTGAAGAAGATCAACGAGCTATGCGTAGAAGGAAAAGTAAGTTTCCTTCCTATGATCCATCTGTTGCCTCTCCTACTTTGTCAGTAGGTATGAAATTCCATGATGCGATACAATTTAGGGAAGCTATACTGAAGAACTCCATTGCTGCACAAAGAAATATTGATTTCATTAGAAATACCAAAAAATTTGTAAGAGCTAGGTGTTCGCAGCAAAATTGTCCATGGAAGATTTACGGTACGTTTGTTAAGAAGAGTGAGTCTTTTCAGATTAGAGCCTACCAAGAGGAACACATTTGTTCCATTAATTTTCAAAACAAAAGGGTAACAAGTGCATGGTTGTCCAAGCACTTCTTCGATCTGATCAAGGTGATGCCCGAGATGAAAATTGCTAACTTTAGGATGCTGGTGAAGGAGCGTGTAGGCATCAATGTATCTAGGAATCGGTGCAAAGAGCAAAGCAAAAGGTGATAAAGATACTTATTGGTCAGTATGCTAAGGAATATGGGCGGGTGTGGGAGTATGCTTGGGAGTGTAGGCTGCAAAACCCTACAAGTAGAGTGTATGTAGAGGTGATTGAGAGGCCGCTTCTTGATCATGGGATCAAGTTCGATAAGTTCTATGTGTGCTTTGATGCATGCAGACGAGGATTTTTAGCTGGTTGTAGATGGATTATAGGATTGGACGGCTGTTTCTTGAAGGGCTTGTGCAAGGGAGAATTGTTGGCAGTGATTGGAAGAGATGCGAATAACCAAATGTTCCCACTAGCTTGGGCTATTGTAAAGATTGAGAACAAGGACAATTGGTCCTGGTTCTTGAAAAATCTGATGGCTGACTTGGAGATAACAAACGGGGAAGGGTGGGCATTCATGAGCGACCAACAAAAGGTAATGCTTGCTTTTTGAAAAATTTAGTCAATAGTTTGCTTTGCTTTGTAATATGAACAGGTAATTTGCTCTAGTATTTATTACTTTGAATTATTGCAGGGATTGGTTCCGGCAGTAGCCGAGTTGTTGCCCCATGCTGAACATCGAATGTGTTCGTGGCACATAAACGGAATTGGGCAAAGAACTATAAAGGGGATAAGCTGCAATTGCAATTTTGGCAATTAGCAAAGAGTGCAAACATGGCTGACTTTAGAATAGCCAAAGAAGGATGCTTCGGTTGACAAAGGAAGGTTGTGCTACCTATTTCAACTAGAACCGAAGCATTGGTAAAGGGCATTCTTGAGTGAGGAGTTCAAGTGCGATAACGTCGACAACAACATTTGTGAAGTCTTTAATTTGAAGATAATAGATGCCGAGATGCAAACCAGTCATCTCAATGCTTGAAGATATACGAGTTGCGGTTATGACTCGGCTGCGAAACAAAGAGATGAGGCTGCAAAGTGGACAAGACAATATGGTCCTAGGATTGTCAAGAAATTGGATGAGAACTTGGCTGCAAGTACGCATTGTCATCCCATTTGGAATGGAGATGACAGATATGAGATAATGAAGGGTGCAGATAAGTATGTTTTCAATCTAGGAAGTAGGAAGTGTTCATGTAGAGCATGGCAAGTAAGTGGAATTCCATGTGCACATGCCATATGTGCCATCCAGTTGAAGGGCGACAATACATATGATTACATCGATGATTGGTACCATAAATCAAAATATCTTGCTTCCTATCGTTCATGATGCATCCAATTAGAAGTAGCAAGTTTTGGGAGCCCACGGATCATGAAGCACCTCAACCTTTGCCCGAAGAAGAAAATTGGAAGGACAAAACGAAGACGAAGAATGGCGAGAGGGAGAGGTCTCAGGTCAGCAAAGAATGAGCAGGCATGGTGCAAAGATCACGTGCTCTTATTGTCGCCTAACATGCCACAATATTAAAGGTTGTCAATTGAGGAAGCAACAACAACCGTTGAGGCAAGGTGAAGGGCCTAGTGAAGAGACAGTTGGAGAAATGCACACAGCAGGGCCAAGTGAGTCGACTGTTCTTTAGTCAACAAGTAGAACCCCGGTAAGTCATGAAATTTATTTTATGTTTATGTTGCTTTCTTGTCGTTTATCATAAAAATGTACATAATATCCTATTTGGCCTTGTATGTAATGTGTTTGTTAGGTCACAAGAAGAACCTCAGTAAGTCATGAAACCGAACACTTTGTTCGAAGAAGGCAAGGTAGAAGACAGCCAGGTGAAGGATTGGCCTAAGCAGCATCACGGCCAGCTGAAGGATTGACCCAAGTAGCATCAGGGCTAGCTGAAGGATTAGCCCAAGCAGCATCACGGTTAGTGCAGTCGACTGTTCTTCAGCAGCGAAAGAAATACCCAGTGATAAATTCAACCAATTTGTATTCAGTTTTTATTATTATATGTCTCGATATTATATTTATGGTATCTTTTGGCCTCTTTCTCAGGTTCGAAGAAAGCAAGTTGGAACTCAACTGCCAACTAAAGGGCCATCGGAGGAGCCACCTCAAGGATCATCACAGGGGCCACCAGAAGAATCACTGCAAGGGGCACCACAAGTACCACCACCAGTACCACCGAAGGCCCTACGAAGGAGGTGTCACCGAAGTTGAAGGGTTACACGAAGGACAACTAGAACAAGGCCAGGTGAAGGAGCAGTACACAAAGGCCATCTAGAAGACGCCTAGCACAATTGGTCGAAGAAGCCCGGCTATAGTTAAAGGGCCCAAGAAAGCAGGAAAAATGGGCAACAAATCACAAGTTCGAAAGTGACGCCCTATTCAAACAAGAGGACACTTGGGAAGAGGTTAAGACAATATGGTTATGGCCTTTATACGGATGAGCGTATCTTTGGAGCAGTTATTCTCAATGTAAGTTTTATTGGCTGCATTTAATTTAATTTATGCTGTAGATTTTTGCTAACAATTTATTGTTTTTTTGTAGCACGGGAGAAGTTCGAGAGGTTCTTATCTCAAGCCCAACTCAAGAATCGACGGCTGCACCAACAAAAAAGAAAACATCAAGCTGTGCCAACAAAAAAAGAAGAGAAAGAACCGGCTCCAGCTCTAGCTCCTTTTGATTCAATTCGGCCTAGGACATTTGCAGCTCCATCCGAGTCGGTGGATACCGAGAAGGTTGAAGAAGAAGTTGCACGTCTAGTTAGAAAGAGTGCCGAGAATTATGAATCAAGTGAAAGGCCCATCGAAAGGAGCACGAACGGGGGTGTCGTGCATATTGATTGATGAGATGAGATGTGATAGGATTTGTGGAGCTTAGGAGTCAAAACAGTTATGTAAACGTTGATGTTGTCAGACTTTCTATGGATGGATATCTTTTTTTTTTCTTTAGTTTGTCATTCATTGATGTTGTCGACTCGAGACTTGATGAAATATCAATGAAATGATCTTGTGCTTGCTTGTCAATTTATGTTGTTGTTTATCATGGATTCGCTTTTAATTGTTCTTCCGCCTTTGTTGGTGTTCGTGGTGATAGCCGGAGTGCTTTGGTGTATTTGGTGATGGTGGATGGTGATGTTTGGTGGTAGTCGGTTTGTTGTTGGGGTGCTAACGTGGTGGCTGGGGTGTGGTGTGGCTGGTGGTGATGCCTGGTGATTATCGATTTGTGGTGGGGGTTATAGGCTTAAGCAGCTGCACCTACACCTGGTACAAGTGTGCAGTTTGCACATCTTACACCATGTGTACTGATGCTTGTGCAGCAACACCACCAGCATGGTGGTGGCTGGAGCGCCTAGTGTGTAGTGTGGCTAGTGGTGATGGTTGGTGGTGCAGCCGGTTCTGGTGGCTAGCGCAAATTTTAGAGAAAACCTACAAAAAAATTGGCACTTAACTGATCATATTCTAAAAAAACTCGGCACTTAACTGTTCACTTTTAACTACAAGTGACACTTAACCGATCACTTTAACAATAACTTGACACTTAAGTGATCCTTTTTTCATCGTGACTAGCACTTACATGATTACTAAATACAACTTATGGCACTCGGGTAATCACTCATGTTTGTCTTGTGTATATGTTGGTTTGCATCAAAACAGAGAAGATGATGGTAAACTTATGGCAACTCCATACGACAGCACAAACAACAACAAAGCCACAATGATCTTGTGGAACAACACAAACTTCTTCGCATCTTTCAAAAGAAAAAACCCTACGTTTAATCCAGAACAACACCATTTTTAACTATGGCAGTCGGAGAAACTTTTTCTCATTTTCAAATACTTTACATTTCATCATAAAGTACAATAGACAACAAAACAACACCATAATACACGCTTGGTAACACTTTCGTTCAATTTTCATCATTGAAACTTCATTCTTGAAAGGTTTAGTTGAAGATGCTTGAGCGTGCATTGAGACTTCATTCTTGAAAAGTTTAACTGAAGACACTTGAGCTTGCATTGAGTCAACATCGTCCAAGTCGTCCACGAACACGAGATGGAGATTGCTGTCTTTTATGAAGTAGATCCAATATCACCTCTCGTGGCTCGGCGAGAGAACTTCTTATCGATCCATTTGAAGTATTTGCACTTCGACGCTTCTTTATATCGGGCGTATCCATAAAATCTTCTCCCAGATTGATTTGAGTCCACGATGTTCTTCTTGGACTCGGTAACCCACAAAAACAGAAACGCTGGCCTTCTCCTTTGCTTCGGTGAGAGGAAATTGAGGCGCTGCGAGTCCCGCTCTCCATTTCCAAGATTCGACGAAGGAATTTTGGGCAAATGAAAATTAGGGTTCGAGACTTGAATTCGAGCACTTGCAATAGGGATTTTGGCCGATTTAGGGTTTTAGATTTGGGGCATTTGGGGAGACGACGTCATTTTTGGAAGATTTGGGGCTTTTATTATGCAGACGACGTCGTTTCTGGTGAGTTAGAGCCGACTCAGCTCTCCGGCGAGCCATGTAGGCAAAAATAATAATAAAATATTACCACGTAGGATTTCCGGCAAGGGTCGCCGAGGTGGCACTTAAGTGTCCCACTAAAAAAAAAGTGGCACTTAAGTGTACCGTTTTGAAGTTATGGCACTTAAGTGTCCCCCCATGCCAAGTTATGGCACTTGTGCTGTACCTCTGCCTCCAAAGCTGATTGAGAGTGGAGTCATAGGCAACGAGGGTAAAGGGCCAGAGATAGAACCTTAACAGTCAAATCTTGGGAAGCCTTAATGTGTGATGGACTCTGTCTCTCTCAATTGGTTTATTAGCAGGGGGCACATTAAAGAATGATGCAATTAGCTTATGTGCTGGCGAGAACAGGTAGTCTAAAAGATAATCTAATTTCACCTCAAAATTTCATGTAGGCATTGCTCTGAAGAGTGATGTGATCCCGATATCGAAGGACCTTCCCTCATATAAGAGCGATGACCTCACCTGGAGTTTCCCTGAAGACCTGACGGTGCAAAAAGTATTTTTCAAATGGATGTTGGCCATCGTCCATAACAGCACACATTCAACCTCATATCTTTGCAATTCGTTCCATGAACTTGAGGCGTCGGCTTGTGGAATTACTCCTGGAGTTCTCCCGGTTGGTCCATTGTTAGCGAGCACCCAATTACTACATCACAGAGGAAGCCTATGGAACGAGGATTCGACTTGCTCGAACTGGCTGGACCAGCATCCACCCCAGTCAGTCATCTATGTAGCCTTTGGAAGCACCACAATCTTCAGCCCAGGGCAATTCTATGAGCTTGCCCATGGCCTGGAGCAGATTGGCCAACCGTTCCTGTGGGTTGTACGCCCGGACATGACTGACGCGCCAGTCAACAAGTTCCACGGCACGTTCCTCCAAAGGGTGAAGAATCATGGGAAGGTGGTCCAATGGGCACCACAAGAGGAGGTCCTAGCACACCCTTCAGTGGCATGCTTCTTCACTCACTGTGGGTGGAATTCTACACTGGAAGGCCTGAGCAATGGGGTCCCACTTCTATGCAGGCCCTACTTTGCAGATCAGCGCCTGAACAGGAGCTTCATATGTGATGTGTGGAGGGTGGGTCTAGGAGTGGATGGCGATGAAAATGGAGCGATAACTAGGCATGAAGTGAGGACAAAGATACTAGCAGTTCTTGGGAGTGATGAGATAAAGACAAATTGTCAGAGGATGAAGGAGAAGACCAGGAAGAGTGTGAGTGAAGGAGGGTCATCCTTGAAGAATCTGGAGAGCTTAATTGAACTCGTGAAGGCTTGAGGGTTTTTATTTGTTGCTCCTGTTACAGTGCCTAAGAAAGAACTCTGTTTTACTCTTCTTCAAATTGTTGTCCTCAGGATAGCTGATCTTCTAGTTCTCAGTCAAGTACAGGCGAATCATGACAAAGTTCTCGGTTTTGTAGGTAATGATTGATGACAACTTAATTCGCAATTCAAGATAAGCAAATGGGTAGGTTAAGGCTCATAAAAGCAGTTTCATTAATAGGGACATGATCATAAAAAAGCCGCCGGGGTCTGGTTTCTCTAAATGGAACAAGACAAAATTATGTTCATTTTCTTAATGGATGCGCAATCAACTGCTTCAACTGTTAGCCTCTTTGTAAATTTCCTCCAATTTGCTGGATACTCTCTATTAAGAAAAGCGAAAATTTCTGTTTTATCTCCTTGGGCAACTGATTTGAGAAGAGATCTTCCTGGAGTCATGGGAGCTGCGCTATGTCCACTACTTGTGGACGAATTCCTCTTCTCCCACACTGAGAAGACATTCCACCTCCTCTGCCCCCAAGACTTGCTTGATGATATGCGCAGTAAGAAGAGGACTCGATGTGCTCCGACTATGGATTTTGCCTCACCAATCTGTCTTGGGGAACTACAAGATATCAATCCACTGTCGCAACGAACAGGCAATTGAACAACAACGCTGCCATATGTAGGGTCTTGATGCAGCGTAGAGTCACTAAGCCTCCTCCTGGGATGATCATCTACTTCTGCTCTAATTCAATGCTCAATTGCTCATGGCTTGGCCATCTTGCATCTTTCCCCTTCATGACCTGTTTAGCTTCAGTTTTGGGCTTTCATACACCACCATTATATGGTCAAGACTCACCTGAGCCAGTTCTTCTGCCAATGGCTCCACAATGAACCATTGAGTCTCCTCTGGTTGGCTTCGTATCCACTTCTATAGTGCTTGTGCTTCAACATTCTGCCTCTCGCTTAACAACTTTCTGTGAACATAGGTAGACCTCCTTTTGGGTAGAAGAGGTTTTGGTACTAGGTTTACTAGTTATATGCGTTTCGTAATTGCTTTGAGCACCATTTGGATTTCTACAACCTTTTCCTTTTCTTGCTCTCTCAAAGTAGGCTGTATAAGGAACCTATCTACATTTTCCCAGTTTCCAAATGTTGGGAACTGTGAGCGCTGTTGCTACATTAACCAATAACAGAGTTGAAAACGACCAAGCAAAATGACTGTAGCCCATCTTCTCCAATAGTTCCAAGTAATCTCCCTGTCCAAATCAGACCCCTGACTGAGCCCAAGTTCCATCACAGGAAGATGCAGCTAAAAGAAAACTGCACAAAGATTAGCAAGTGCAAAAACAAAATCAGTACCTTGTGCCAAACCCAGGTGGAAGGGTGGTCCGTTGATTTGGAAGGAGTTAGGTTCTGACAAGTGATTAGGAGTCTAACTTGAGGATGTTGCCAAACAAAATCATTCCTCAATTATTTTTAAACCTAATGAACATCATCAACATCTTTACATGAGGCTATTGATAATTGTGGGGCTAATAACTCACGAAGTTAGAACGGCTTAAGGATGTAGCTCAATTGCTACCAAAATACTAAATTGATTGCTTTAGTAATGGGTTTTGTGTGGATCTCGCTCAGCAAATTTGACGACCCAGTTGAGGTTAGTTGATGCATTAGCCACATGAAATACTTGCACGTTGCTGGTCAATGTTGCTTACATTTATGGTCCATGGAATTATTCATCTATCACATGATGTTTGTACTCATTTGTGAAATTTGCGATTCATCTTTATCATTTCATAAAGAGTGGACTTCCAACTTTTCCAAACCTAATGACTATATGTGTAACACCCTGGTCTCCACTATACACATATTGCCTGCTTTGGATAGTGACATCCTGATTTTCGACCTTGTACTGATTATATGAAATGGGCTTTTCATCAACGCGCCTATAGTATTTTTCTCTGAGTTGGTCAATCATGAGATAAACGCGACCGACTTGAGAATTCGGTTAGAATCGATTGCTCGACCGTGCTAATCTGCAAGGCTCAATATGGCCCCGTTAAAATCGATTAGAGACCAGAGATAGGTTGATTCGATAAAGGTATGTAATTAAAGTGTGGATGATTCCACCTAATTGCAAAATTCGTGTTGTGGCATCCCAAAATTCAAGTCATCCTCTAGAGAAATTAAAGCCTATAATTAGGTAATGAAATTACCTATGGTCTATGTGTTAGCCATTAGTTTTCTTAAGGCTATGTGTTATTGTGCTTGTGTTTATGAGTTTTGAATTTAGGACTATAGGATAAATTAATAATCTATGCTTGGCTATGCACCTCATAAATTAAATTCCTATATGTAAAATATCATAAGATTTTGGCCATGTGGAATTTAGTAATTTAATTCTTAAAAGAAAGAATAAGAAAGGGGTAAAATTGATTTTTAATTGGGTTGGGCCTTAGGCCCAATGGCCTAAGCCTTTAATGGGCCAAGATGGCCGGCCCAATAGAGGCCCAAAAGGAGTGGTCGACCAGCCCATTTGCCAGCCCAATCCAAGCCCACAAGCCTTGCATGCGAGCTGCCAAGTGGCATGGGGGTTGTGCAAGGTGTGGCTGCCCCCATTGGCCATCTTGGGCAGCCACATGCAATATAAAAGCCACTAAAAAGAAAGAGAGAGAGAAAGGGAGAGAGAGAGAGTGGCTTGTTCGGCCAAGAGAGTGAGCCGAGAGAGTGAGATGCGAGAGAGAGGGAGCAGCCGAGAGAGAAAGGAGGAGGAGGAGCCGCCGTGTGCCACCGTGTGCCGTCGTTTTCTTCGGTCTAGAGGCAAGTGGGAGTCCTCTAGCTTCTCTTGCATGCTTTTATGTTGTTTGCATGTTGAAATTTTGGTTGTTAGATGGGAAAAACCGAAGCATGGATGAGTTGTGTGTGAGTGGTGTGACTGTTCTTGCTCGGATCGTGTGAGACAGAAACTTGTTTGAGCTTGCATGTGTGTTTGAAGTCCGATTTTGGCTTCGATGTCTTCATGAAATTTGTAGCTAACATCTTGTACTATAACATACTGAACTTTCGTGGAAAATGATGGAGATTTGAGGGGTTAAAGTCTTGTTCTACGGAGACCTCAGATCTGGAGAGTTTTTACTGACCTCTTGCTGGATTCGTGGTTGCATGTTGGTTTTGTTGAGAATATCACTTCGATTCCTTCATGAAAGTTGTAGGAGACATCTGAAACTAAAACATACTCAAATTTGAAGAGAAATGAACAAGTATAGGCTAGTGAATCGACTAGATCTTGAAGAAGATGATTCTGGTGATGTATTTTGAGATACCCGAGACTTCAAGGACCTAAATGATGACTCTACTCTGGTTATTTGACTTGGATCTCTTCATGAAACTTGTATAGGATACCTTTATGTATAACATATCTAAATTTGAGAGGAAAATAAAGAGAATAGCTAGGTGAAATCTTAATATTTCGGAGATGTGTGCACTGGACGATGCGGTAATGGATCCAGAAGCTTCGTGAGGTTGTATAAAATAATATAAAAGAATCTGGCTTGGAGTTCTTCATGAAAGTTGTGCGAAAATGTCTTGGCTATCACTCTGTAAAATGTCATGATTTTTGGACGCCATATGAATATTTTAATCGAATTGCTTCGGAAACTGTGCATTCTGGTTTTATCCGAATATTATGTGCTGTTTTGTGGAAATTGTGAAATCGTGTGAAATTCAATTTGGCCATGAATTTTGCATGAAATTGTCATCCTATTGGTTTGTTTAATGATTGCTTGAATTTTTATAATTTTGGGAATTTATGGATATTGAATTTAATATTTATTTATTAAAAATAAATAAATAAATAAATAATAAAATAAAAATAAAATGGATTATTTTATTGGCCATAAATTCCATTGAATTTATTAATAAATAATTATGCATTGTTGCATGTATAATGAGATATTGGTGTATGTATGACATTGAATTGTGATGCATGTGTGCCAAGTATGACTTGTTTGATGTCACGCCATATGCCATGTTAAATTGAGATCAAAATAATGGTAAATGTGGATAATGATAAGTGAGGAAGTGGTTGTGGTGGATGATGATGCTCGGTGTCCTAGTGGCGTAATTCCGGAGATTCCCGGGAGTGTCGGGATGCCCGGTGGTATACGGTACGTAATTCCGGGAGGCTGGTGGTATGTCGGTACATAATTCCGGAAGCCTTGTCGGAGGTCTTTGCCCGAAAGGAATGCCTCGCGATGCCGGGATTGGGGTGCGAGATGCGGCTAGAAGGGTAAAGGCCGGAAGCCCTGTCGAGGTTTTTGCCCGAAGGGAATGCCTCGTGATGCTAGTTGAGATGCGAGATGCCCGGAACGTGGGGGCCGGAAGCCGGTGGCCATGGGATGGCTGGAATCTTGGGAACCCTATCGGAGGTCTTTGCCCGAAGGGATGATGAAATTGATGATTTGAGGAATGGGTGATGTGGTGATCAAATTGAAAGCTAAAAGTGGAAATTAAACCATGGCATGATATGCATGATGATATGCATGGTGATGATGATGATGATGATATGTGATGTGAAATAATGATGATCACCCATGATATGATATGCATGATGATGATGATGATGATATGTGATGTGAAATAATGATGATCACCCATGATATGATATGCATGATGATAATGATGATGATATGTGATGTGAAATAATGATGATCACCCATGATATGATATGCATGATGATATGCATGATGATGATGATGATGATGATGATGATATGTGATGTGAAATAATGATGATCACCCATGATATGATATGCATGATGATATGCATGATGATATGCGGGATGATGATGATGATGATATGTGATGTGAAATAATGATGATCACCCATGATATGATATGCATGATGATATGCAGGATGATGATGATGATGATGATGATATGTGATGTGAAATAATGATGATCACCCATGATATGATATGCATGATGATATGCATGATGATGATGATGATGATGATGATATGTGATGTAAAATAATAATGATCACCCATGATATGATATGCACGATGATGATGATGATGATGATGATGATATGTGATGTGAAATAATGATGATCATCCATGATATGATATGCATGATGATATGTATGGTGATGATTATGATAATGATATATGATATGACATGTGTAATGTAATGATGTCATGATGATGATGATATGTATGATACGATGATGATACACATGTATGTGTTATAAATTGATATGATGATGCCTGATAGTATGCGCATAGCTTCAAGGTAAGTAACGCCTGCAATGCATGTGTGATTTGCATGATGCATTGAGTTGTTATTGGATTCTTTATCTGCTGAATGGTTGTACTCATCCCTTTTGGGGACCAACATTTCAGATTAGTAGATGGATTGAGCGGTTGGATATGACCGCGAGGAGAAGGATAGCAAAGGAAGGAACTTTTGGACGCCGACACTGATCGATGGACTTTAAGTAGACGACTGTTGGAAGCGACGTCGGTCATCTTTTGAAATATAGCCAAGTATAGAAAGACTATGGCATTTTGATGTACCGATGAATGATGTCCATCTGCTCTATGTAAATAAACGTGTTCGGTTTTAACTTATATAAGATGTTTAGTTGGTGTGCATCGTTTTCTGAACATAGGGAAGGGAATTGTTGGATATGCTTCCGTTATGTAAATTGCGCAAGGGACCGTTAATAAAAGATGTAAACCCCCTATGTTGTATGGACCCTGCAATTGAAATGGTATCGAGTGACATGTTATTAGGAAAGTAAATGGTAAGCAAGCGTAGCGACCCAAATCAGATCGGGGCCGTCGAGGGGGTGTCACACGTGTCCAACAACATTAGACCGATTTTTCTATCGATTTTGTACTCGGTGTCCAAAATTGAAATCTTGAGATTTTCACGACAATCGAGAGTCGCCAATGAGTCGAAGATGTACAACGTGGATCGAAAATAAAAGCTACTCGGTAGGTTAGATCACGCTAAAATCGCGTTCGATTGAAATTAACCACGAAATTGAACCTGGTTTCAGGAATCGAAAATTCCAGCGTGTCACAATTTATTTTGGGACGTCGACTTATCTTTTGAAGAATTTTCGGCGAGCTCGGAATTTTTCAGAAAATCAATTTCGAACAATTCAGAAAAGAAAAGAAATTCGGATGGGCCAAATTGAGTGGATTTTTTGCTTCTAAAGTGAGTTAATTGGTGAAGGGAAATTGTGAAATTTGTGTGGACTTTCTCCTTATCAAAATTAGTCATCAAATTGGATAGATTTGTGAAGAAATTGAAGTCCAATCGATGAAATTCGTAGGCTTGTGGGGGGCTGCAACTTTTGGACATCAACTTAGCTATTTGTGGGAATTTATATGCAAGAAGTATTAGGGGACCAAGAGGATGGGCTTGGAGACTTTTGGGACCAAGACATGATGAAAATTGGATATTTTGATTGACTTCGCCCCCTCTCTTCAGCTTCTCACGCACGCCAACTTCACCGACCCCTCTTGCTTCTGCCTTCTCTTTCATTTTTTTCCTTTCAAGCTTGGTTCCTCCTTCATTTTTTCTTTTCAGTCGTACGCCCACCTTTTCTCTGCCAACGTCGCCTTCGCTCACCGCTCCAGCTCTCCCTTTCTTCAATTTCTTGGCCGCCTCCACGTCTCCACAATCTCAGCATCCACGCATCCTCAGTGGTCATGCCCACCAAAATTCCCATAGCTCACTCTCACGCCTCCCTCGCCATCCCCCAACTCATCGTGTCCAATGGCCGCTCCAACTTCAGCCAACACCAATGACTAGTAGCTGGTTCGTCGAGCAGCCCTCCCCGCCTCCAGTTCAGCTCGCAACTCAACCCCAAACTGAGCCGAGGCTAGTCCACTCGGACCGACCAATTGCCCTTCGCAGAATCAAGGCCAAAGCTTAGCCGTAGCTGAGCTGTCTTAGACCATTTTCAGCCTGGTTCAAGCCTCCCTTAGTGTTGTCGAAGACCCGAGTTGTGCTCGCCTCCACGTCACCGTTGCCGTAAACCGCTTTATTTGCTAATCCGGTGAGTTTATGTCCTAAACTCTAATTAGGATGCTAATGATGCTTAGAGGTGGATTAATAGTTTAATTAGGAATTAGTGGTAATTAGTCTAGATGCCTAAGTTAGTAGGATTGTTTAGTTAGTCTAATTAGCTATTAGGTGGTTAGATTAGATTAGTTAGTTTAGTAGATTAGCTAGCTATTATTAGGTGGTTGGATTAGTGTATATAGCTTAATAGTGATTTATTTAATTATTTATTAATTAGTGGAAATTATATTAGGATAGTCGGTCGTTAGAATTTCGTGCTGATCATCGTAATTGAGTGCTAATTTGTGCAATTTGATGCTGGGTGTTGATTTTAAATTATTATTTCAAAAACAAGGAATTTTGGGTATTTAATTAGAAAAATACCGGGTGTTGATTTTTGATGCCGAAAATGTTTTTAGTACTATATAAAGTCTTGTAATTTTAAAATGATGGGATATCACGCTTTATGGGTCGATTTGATCGTGTGTCCACGCACACCTATTGTACCAAGTGTTTTTAATATGAAGAAAATAGACCAAGTACATTATTTAAATTGAGGCATTTGAGTGCAAGGCACTATGTCCTGGTCGAGGTTGGTTGTGCGTGTGATTGCTACGAGAATCCGTCACCCGATGAAGGTCGGTGGGCGATGCTCCTATGTGGAATGCCCTTGACAATGGATGCCGGTCTGGTGGAGGCTGGACCAATGCTCCTATGCTAGATGGGGCGAGACGATGCCGTTATATTGGAAGACTGTTGACTTTGAGTTGATCGTGCCCATGGGGCCGTAACTAATTAGAATGCCTGAATGATTGAGATGACCGCGCCTGATTACTGGACAAAATTATGTGGCATGGAATGGGACGTGTCATAACGATTTGGCTTTATAATTGGGAACCATGTGATTGATTGATTTATTAAAGTGATGCGTTTCAATTATTGAATACATTGGATGTATGCATATGTTATATGAGTTGTATCGACATGCAGGGAGGTGCTAATGCGAGATAAGTCATCTATGATGTGTGAATAGGCTGCCTCTAGGTGTATTATCTTCCTAATCGGGGTATAGGGTGTAGACTCTTTGAGATTTTTATCTCACCCCATCGAGGGTTACCAATTCGAGCTCGAGGTGAAGGGTCAGAGTGTAGATGGCCTAAAGGTTTCTTTTTGAGTCGACCTTAAAGTAAATAAACCGAATGTGTTTATAAAGTTGGTTTGGTTTAAATTAGTTGTCTTGCTTTTCTATCACACACTTGTTTGTTGTTTGGAGATTGTTTATTTCGCTTCCGCATGTGCATGAATTGATTGGGCCGGTGACGCGTCCTAGGAACGTCTCAATTTAGTCGACCATCGAGGGATGTGCACACGCTTGAGGTTCAAGGCGTGACATCCCTGCCCAAAGTGGTATAAGAGCTAGTCAGTGTATGGAGTGATGAGGTGCGATGGGTTTTGGGATAATTAGTAGGAAATGCCTTTTTCTTATGTTGATGCATGTGGTTGATTAGCTTATTGGTAGCTTGTTTGGTGTGGGTCACTTAGTTTTTCAATTCTATGTGGAATTGAAAAACAAGTTCTTTAAAGAGTCTGTAGTATGAGTGATCAGGTTTTGAGAACTCTTAGGTAGAGGACTGTAGCGTCAGTTACTTGAGGTAGGATGCCAACTAGGATTGGAGCCCGAGATAGAACGTAGGCTCAAGCTAGTGCCAGTAGAATAGTACTGTCACCGGCCGGTACTAGTGTAGCATCACTTGGCGATCATAGAATCAATGGGATTGTTTAGGCGCTTAAGACCCTGGGGAATCTGATGGGTTAGCAAGCCTAGAATCAAGCCGTTGCCACTATTGCCGTCGCTACAGCTGCTACAACTGCTACCACCAATGATGTTGTTGCTGCCACAGCCATGCTTGCTGAAGTCTAACCTGGAGGTATGGTTAGGGAGAGGTTGATGCACAAGCTTGTTAAGCAGTTTCTAAAGCTGAATCCGCCGAGGTTCACTAGGGCAAGTGATCCCGAGGCTGTAACCCTCTAGATCCAAGAGTTGGAGAAGGCCTTTGCACTACTGAGGTGCTCGGAGAAAGACAAGGTGGTCCTTGCAGTCTACCAATTGCAGGGAAACGCAAGCACTTGGTGGAGGGCCACTAGAAGGAGAGTGATTCCATAAGGTGTGGTTCTAGTGTGGAACATCTTCATTGAAGCTTTTAATGGTAAATACTTCTCTGACAGTGCCAAGGAACAGAAGATGGAGAAATTCCAGTGCCTTCGTCAATGTCTGTAGACTAGTATGAGGCAAAATTTGCTGAGTTGTCGCAGTATGGCCCGAGATTGGTAGAAGATCCAGCGGATAGAGTTAGGAGGTTTAGGAATGGCCTTTGACTGGAGTTGAAAGACCTGTTGGTACCGTTCAAACTGAAGGACTATAATGATTTGTATGAGTGGGCACAACTGATAGAGAGGAACCTGAATGAATGAGCCACTGCATTTGGGTCGCGATTCAGCTCCAGCAAAGGCAACGATTGGTTCGGGAAGAGGTCAATGACGGGAGGAGGTATTCCATCCCTCCCAATCGAAAAAGCGAGATAAGAAAGTTAGCACCTAACTTAAACAGTGCATGACGTTTCTGTGGGAGACGACATAGATTAGTCTCATGTTTTCCTAAGACTAGAGTTTGCTACGGGAGTCGCCAGCACGGCCACCAAGTGAAGGACTGTTCGCATAGGTCTAGGGGAGCACAGGCACCACTACTGCAGATAGGGTACCACTAGGATGGCAAAGGGGACAGGAATGAACTGAGCCATGCGTCGATCATGAGAAGAATATTTCTAGGATAATTCTATCAGAGTGGCATAGAGAAAATATGGTTAAACTTGTAGAACTTCATATTGTTGTAATGAAGTCGTAGAGAGGAGAATCACCGGCTATAGTTTTACTTGACTATTTTGCTTATGTATAACTTTGATGTCATATATGAAAGGAGTTAGCTCAAGAAGCATCTTGCTGTAATGGATTGTTATTGTGAAGTACTCCAGTTTAACCCATTAGCATGTGGAAGTTTCGAGGTTGGTGGGAATTGAGAAGGACCCTCGATTACCTTATTCTCATCACTTGAGGCAACTCGTTTGTTAAACAATGGTTGCTGAGGCTACTTGGCGACTGTCACGGATACGACAGTTGAGGAGTCAAAGATGGAAGACATTACAGTGGTATATGAGTTTGCTGATGTGTTTGCAAAGGAATTACTTGGTCTGCCCCCTAGAAAGGGAGATCGAGTTCGTGATTGAGTTGGCCTCGGGACGGAGCCAATCTCTAAGGCTTCTTATTGGATGGCGTTGTTGAAATTGAAGGAATTGAAGGTGCAAATGCAGGAGTTGTTGGATAAAGGTTTCATACGTCCCAAGTGCACCACCTTGGGGAGCACGGTCACATTTGTGAAGAAGAAAGATGGTTCGTTGCGCCTTTGCATCGACTATCGATAACTCAACTAAGTGACAATCAAGAATAAGTACCTGCTGCCGAGGATCAACAACTTGTTTGACCAGCTACAAGGAGCATCGATATATTCTAAGATTGACATGAGGACAAGTTACCATAGTTGAGGATCAGAAAGGAGAACATAACGAAGATGGTGTTTCGTACGCGTTACAGTCATTATGAGTTTATTGTAACGCTGTTTGGTTTAACAAACGCTCCAGCAACTTCTATGGATCCGATGAATCTTGTATTCAAGGAGTATCTGGATCAGTTTCTAATCATTTTCATTGACGATATCCCGGTGTACTCGAGAAGTCCTAAAGGGCACGAAAGATAGTTGAGGATAGTGCTTCAGACTCTGCGAAATCATGGACTGTACGCCAAGTTTAATAAGTGTGAGTTTTTGTTAACTCATGTGGCGTTCTTAGGTCACATGATTTCAAGTGAAGGAATTTCAGTGGACTCGGCTAAGATTGAAGCAATGATCAACTAGCCAAGACTGACGACAATGATAGAGATCAGAAGTTTTTTGGGATTGGCAAGTTACTATAGATAGTTCGTGGAAAGATTCTCGGCATTAGCCATGCCGCTAACTCGACTATTGAAGAAGGAAGAGAAGTTTATATGGATGGATAAGTGTGAGCATAGTTTCCAAGCGCTTAAGCAGAAACTGACTACTGCACCAGTGCTGACAATTCCTTCTGGTCCTAAAGGATACAAGATCTATAGTGATGCGTTATTCAGAGGACTAGGTTGCGTGTTAATGCAACATGGCAGAGTCGTTGCATACGCGTCCCGTCGTTGAGACCTCATGAGTTGAATTACCCAACGCATGACTTAGAACTCATAGCGATTATCTTCACTTTGAAGATTTGGAGACATTACTTGTGTGGAGAAAGGTTCCAGATTTTCATAGACCAATAGAGTCTCAAGTATTTATTCTCTCAGAATGAGTTGAACATGAGACAACGTCGTTGGATGGAACTTCTTAAGGATTATGACTGCAATATCTTGTATCATCCTAGAAAAGCTAATAAGGTTGCAAAAGTGTTGAGTCGAAAGTCTTCAATTGTGTAGATGGTGATTAACGAGTGGATCTTACTCAAGGGAGCTTGAGATTCGATTTTCAAATTTGAGGTAGGTTACATTTCAAATCTTATGGCCACCCTCAGAATTTAACTGAAAGTGCAGATAAGAATCAAGATGTTGCAGTTGATAGATCCTGAAATCTAGAAGATTATGTAGGAAAATGTAAAAAGGAGAAAAACTGACTTTCAAATTTCTAAAGACGGAACACTGAAGTTTCGTAAACAATTGTGTGGACGATTAAGGAAGAGGTTTTATCAGAAGCTCATCGTAGCAGCTACAACATTCATCTAGGCATTATGAAGATGTATCAGAATCTGCGTCAACACTATTGGTGAACCGGTATGAAGGCGGATATCGCCAAGCATGTCGCCAAGTGTCTGATATGTTTGCAAGTGAAGGCATGGCACTATAAACTAGGAGGACTTCTGCAACCTCTCAAGATTCCCGAGTGAAAATGGGAACACATCACAATGGATTTTGTGATGGGTTTATCAAAGAGTCAGAGTGGTAATAATTCCATATGGGTTGTGGTTGATAGATTGATGAAATTTGCTCACTTCATCGCCGTACGGAAGGAATTTGTATTGGACAGATATGATGAGTTGTACGCGCGTTAGATAGTTCAATTGTATGGAGTGCTAATGATTATTACTTCTGATCGAGACCCGAAGTTTACAGCTGCATTCTGGAAAAGTTTACAAACTGCCTTGGGAAACAAAGCTGTAGTACAATACAACCTATCATCCTCAGACGGATGGCTAGTTTAAGAGGACGATTCAAACCCTTAAAGACATCCGAGAGCTTGTGTATTAGACTTCAAGGAAGCTAGGAGGAACAACTTTATCTAGTTGATTTCGCCTTATGACGACGTTATCGTAGAGTATTTAGATGACACCGTTTGAAGAGTTATATGGCAAAGCGTGTAGAACTCCAATTTGTTAGGATGAAGTTGGAGAGCGAAAGATCACCAACCTAGAGTTAGTTCAGTAGTTAATGGATGTAGTTGTAGTGATTCAAGAAATATTGAACTCTACTCAAAGTCATCAGAAAAGCTATGCAGGCAAGTGTCAAAGACCATTGGAATTCTGAGTTGGTGAGCACGTTTTCCTTAAGGTGTCACCGATGAGGGGTACTTCGCGGTTTGGCAAGAAAGGGAAGCTTAGCTCGAGGTACATCGGTCCCTTTGAGATTCTGGAGGGAATAGTGTGACATCCCAGATTTTTAGTTTTGATTTCAATTAAATAAATCGAGCATTTCATCGACGCACCTATAAAGCTGTTCTCAGAGTTGATTACTCTCGAGATAACTAGACTATTTAGGAAAACTATTAAGGAATTTTAATGCAATAGATGAAGAATTCAACTAGGAATCGGCTACTCAACCGTGCTCATCTTTAGAGACTATTACGACACAATTAAAAATCGATTTGAGATTAGAGATAGGTCAGTTTGAGTAAGATGTGTGGCTAAATGTGGGTGACTCAACAAAATTGGAAAATTCTCGTCACCGACACTAAACTGATTTTTCTATCGTTTTGGTACTTTGTGTCCGCATTTGAATTCACGAGATTTTTACAACAATCGAGAGTCGCCAATGTATCGAGTGGGTTCATTGTGGCTCGAAGAAAATCGACCATGGGTCATTTGTATTAAAATTTTCTGAAAGCTATTTGGGTTGCCTAGGTCATGTTAAAAACGCACTAGATTGAAATTAACCTCGAATTTGAATCGGATTTCAAAAATTGAAAGTTCTATCATGTTACAAGTTATTTTAGGAAGCTCGACTCAATATTAGAAGATTTTTCTATAAATCGAGAATTTTTGGGAAAAAGTTGAGGTAGGGTTGTTTTTGTCCAATTGGATCAATTGGATGCAAGAGGAATCAATTGGTTTTTGTCCAATTGGGAAAATATCAAAGACCATTTTTGATCGCACAATTAGGATGCGAGAGGATCAATTGGTAAGGAAAATACCAATTGAATCGATGGAATGTTGGTTGAATTTATAGAGGCCGGTTGGTGTTTATTCAAAGAGGAATTAAGGTCCAATTGAGGGAAAAACCTTGAAAATTCGTAACACCCCTTGGACCCAACATTTTGAACTACTTCAAGCTTCTAAAAAGGGCCTAATGGTATGGAATTTTGGTCGTGTAGGCCAGCTAAGCAAGGGGAAGGCTTGTCAAGTGGATAAGAGTGGACAGGAGGAGACCAAGAGGTCCCACCAGCCCAAACCGGCCCCTCTCCCTTTCCCCTTGCCTCCGTTGACCATTTCCCCCTCCTTCCCTGGTCGTTTGATGCCCCAACAAGCCAAGAGACATCGCCAAAGCCGCCAAGACCCGTCGGAGCCCGAGTAGCGCCATCCTCTCCCCGTTCGCGCCATCGTTTGCCTCAATCGCATCTCCGCCCCGTCTCGCCTATTTCGCCATCCAGACTGCTTCTTCGGCCCATGCCAAAGTTGTCCAGCTCTTCTCCGCCATTGGGGACCACCACCAGAGCTTCCACCGCCATTGCTTGGACCCAGTTTGGCCTCCTCAGCTCAGCTCGGTCCATTTTCTGTTTCACCGAGCCCCGACTCTATCGTTCTCAACTCCGATTAGCAATCAAAGAAGTGGGTCTCGTGGCTACTATTTTGGCCGTTTTGGCCTGCTTCCCGGCCCCGAAAGTTAGGCCTGCTTTGGAGTAGATCATTCCTCGCCTTGTCCTCATTAGTTTGATTAAAGCCATTTGTCGAACAAGTGAGTTTAACTCACTACTCCTCGCTTAACAAATTAAGTATGCTTAGGGGTTGATTAGTTTAGACTAAGCTAGGATTAGGTGGTTAGTTAGTTTTGATTAATGAATTTAATTAATTATCAATGCATGTTAGGTGGATAGTTAGTGCAATTAGAGCTTAGACAAGCTCTAGTATTTAACTAGAGTGGTTTGGTAATTTTCCGAGTTTGTCTCAACTTCCAATTAGGCTTTTCTGGGCCTACGTCTATTTATTGGCAAAATTATTATTTTTCGTAACTATTTAATTAATTAATTAATTTTCAGAAATTAGACCGGATAGTCGGTGACCGGAAGTCTGTGCTGATTATAGTGGTGCATTCCGTTTATTTAATTGATTTGCTAGTTTTTAAGAATTTGATGTGATTTGTGGTTGGGGTATTTTATCCCAAAATTAATTAATTTTAGTAATTAATTAGAAAATCACCAGATATCAGTTTACAACGCCAAAAATATATTATGGACTATTGAAACTAGTGGAATGTTTAAAAATGAAAATATTATATTTTGGTTAAGGTTGACCTTATACCCACACACGGCTATTTTTAGCGAGAATGATAAAAATATTGAATTTGTTGTATGATTGGGATGGTATACTATATCAGTCTACGGACGATATGTCAACTTAGCAGAGAATAGTATACCGGTATACTATATTAGCCTATGGGCGATATGTTAGCTTAGCAAAGAGTAGTATACCTTATTAGTTTTGATTGAGTATGTCGGTATACTATATGTGATAGTCTGATTTTCTACTTTTGTTTTCAATTAAATAAATCGAACTTTTCGTCGACGTGCTTATAGCGCTATTCTCTGAGTTGATCACTCATGAAATAATTAGACTAGTCAGGAAAGTTATTAAAGGATTTTGATGTAACAGATTTAAGAATTCGACTAGAAATCGACTGCTTGACCATGTTAGTCTACAAGGATCATTTTGGCACAGTCGAAAATCTATTAGAGACAAGAAATAGGTCAATTCGATAGAGATAAAATTAGGCTTGGGTGATTCCATCTAATTACAAAATTCTCGTTGATTGGCATTAAACGAATTTTTCTGTTGTTTTGGTACCATGTGCTCGTAATTGAAACCTCGAAATTTTTCACGATAATCAAGAGTTGCCAATGCGTCGAAGATGTACATTGTGGCTCTGGAATAATCTACCATGGGTCATTTGCACAAAAATTCCCAAAAACTAACCGATAGTTTAAGTTGCGCTAAAATCACATTTGACTGAAATTAACCGAGGAGATGATGTTGATTTCAAAAATTGTGAACTTTCACGTGTCACAATTAATCCCGGGAATGTTGTTGCATCTTTTCAAAATTTATGAATGATGGGGATTATTAGTGGAAAAAAAGGGGCAAGAATAGCAAATTAAAAGAATAAGGGAAATGCTACATTTTAAATAGGTTTTGGACCTTTAATGTGAGACATTCGGAAAGAAGCTATAAGAACTTAAATGGGGACTTAACCTTATTAACTAAAGTGGTAAGATGGTAAAATGAAAAGAGGAAAGGCTTCTAGAAATGAAGTAATTTCGTAGGAAGGCCTAAGGCTTAAAATTTCACCTCAATTTAATCTCATTTGGAAGAGATAGACTTGTGTCAAGTAATAGGACACTTGATAGTGATGGATGGGCAAATTTCCATGGAAAAAATTATGAGAATTAGCTTCAAATTCGGATTCAGCAGCATTACAAAGGATTTCACCACCTTTTACATCTCATTTGGAAGAGATAAGCGTGTCTAGATGGGGTGGGCCTCTCAACAATGAAAGGAAAGAATCTTTCCATGGAAAAAGTACTAACACTCTTGTGGAAATTTACAAAAGACCGTGGAAAATGAGAGGAGGGACCCTCATACTCCTTTCTCCTTCCTCTTCTTTTCCCCTTCCGTGCAATCCCCTTTCCCAAGGCCCCATTCGACTACTCTCTTCCCTCTCCCCCTTTCTCTTTCTCTTTCTTTCCTTTCCTTTCTTTTCTCTTAGCTGAAAAGCTTGTCCTTTCTTTTCCTTATTTCTTTTCTTTTGCACGTATTTAAGAAATTTTTTTGCCAAAAATAGTTTAAATTTTCTTATCAATGAAGTGTTATTAATATCTTATCAGTGCAATTATATATATATATATATATATATATATATATGCAATTATATATATATTTCAATGTGTAAAGCATAATTTTAATGAAAAATGTAATTGCTGAAATTGTTCTTGATAATGTCGTGCATTTTATGGGTCCTTGACCTTTTATAAGTTGATTGACAAGCCTTATTATATGCACACGCACACACACACGGGAGGTTGGGACACGAGTGCCATAACTTGGCACGGAGGAGACACTTAAGTGCTATAACTTTGAAATGGTACACTTAAGTGCTAATATGGAGTAAAATGGAATACTTAAGTGACACTCCGGCGAAAATCCGGCCAAATGGCTGACGTGGTAATTTTCGGTGAGTTTGGTCCAAAACGGCGTCGTTTTGCATGCGACGTGGTGGAGAAAATGCAAAACGACGTTATTTCATGTATGATGTGTAAATAATAATATAAAAATTAATTAAATTAGATTTAAACTTAAATTTATTTAAACTATTCAAAAATTTAAAAAAAATTAAAAAAACTAAAAAAATTAAGAAAAATTAAGAAATTAAAAATTAAAAAAGGGGGAGGTCGAACGAGGCGGCCGAGGGCCGAGCCCTCGCCGCCGCCGCCTCCCGTCGTCGCCAAGAACGGCGGGCGACGAAGGGGGAGGGTTGGCCGAGGTCCTTGGCCCCCGGCCGACCGACGGCGAGGCTGCGACCTCGCCCCAGATCCGGGCGAGGGCTCACGGGCCCTTGCCGCCGGCCGCCCCCGGCCGGGGCCCAACGACCCCGGCCGACCCTCCCCACTCCATCGCCGGCCCTTCCCGGTGAAGGTGGGGAGGCGGCGAGACCCGTGACCCCTCGCCCCATGCGAACGCTCCCTCGAGATCCGGGGCAAGGGTTGCGGCCTGCCCGGATCGGCGAGGGCTTGTGGGCCCTCGCCGCCTCCTCGCCGCCGTGGGAAGGGCGGCGACGGAGTGGGGAGGGTCGGCCGGGGTCGCCGAGCCTTGGCGACGAGGCTGGCCCGGCGGCGGGCTGCGAGCCCTCGCCGGATGCGGGGCGAGGGTCGCGGCCCTCATCGCGATCCATTGAGGGCTCGCGGCCCTCGCCGTCGGCCGCCAAGGGGGGCGACCGACCACGGCCGACCCTCCCCCTCCGTCGCCGACCCTTCCCGACAACGGCGGGAGGGCGGCGGCGGCGAGGGATCGGCCCTCGGCCGCCCGTTCAACCGCCCCCCTCCCCCTTTTTTAAATCTTTTTTTAAATTTTTTAAATTTTTTAAATTTTCTTAATTTTTAATTTTTTTAATTTTTCTTAATTTTTTTAAATTTTTCTTAATTTTTTATAATTTTTTTGAATATTTTAAATAAAATTAAGTTTAAATATAATTTAATTAATTTTTATATTATTATTTACACGTCGGACACGAAATTACGTCGTTTTTTTTTATTTTCTCCGCCACGTCGCGTGCAAAACGACGCCGTTTTGGACCAAACTTGCCGGAAAGTTACCTCTAGTAAGCCATTTGGCCGGATTTTCGCCGGAGTGGCACTTAAGTGTTCTATTTAATTTCGAAATTGGCACTTAAGTGTACCATTTTGAAGTTATGGCACTTAGTGTCCTCCCGTGCCAAGTTATCAATGAAGTGTTATTAATATCTTATGAGTGCAATTTAATATATATATATATATATATATATATATATATATTTCAATGTGTAAAGCATAATTTTAATGAAAAATGTAATTGCTGAAATTGTTCTTGATAATGTCGTGCATTTTATGGGTCGTTGACCTTTTATAAGTTGATTGACGAGCCTTATTATATGCACGCACACACACACACAAAAGATAAAGGTATCGAGAGTTACTGAACTGTCACACAATGTTTAATTAGGTCCCTCAAATATTTTTTTCTGTTTTTGCAATTGGGTTCGTAAACTATAGGTTCGAGTTGGTAATTTCATTAAAAATACAGAGGGAAATGTTGGCGTGGTCGTTAACTGCTGATGGGGTAATTATAATATTAAATGTTTTCAAATTTTAAAAGATAAAAATTTGGAAAAGAACGAAAATCATTGGAAAAAACGAAGAAAAATTAAATAAAAGAACATTTCGGAGCGATGCACGTGTCTCCATCTACAAGTAGTTTTCTGCTGCCTTCTGGATTGCATTAGTTTTGCCTAAAGCTTAAAAACAAACCGGCCGTAGACAACTTTGCATCAACACGTTTGCCGTAGACAACTTTGCATCAACCCAAAACTGGAGAGAGTCAATTTGTTGATAACAAAATGCAGACGTGAAAAAAACAAACCTGCCGTAGAGAAATCGCTGGCAGTTGTTTTTAATCCTTGTTGCCGCCGCAGCTTCTGTTCTTTGTGTTAGACGGACAAAGATAAATCTACAGAAAGCCTAGTACCAAAGTCCCTACAGTCGAATCTGAGCTTTAAGAAGCCAGTAGAAAGCGTGCGAAGGAACTGTCCCTCATTTGTTGTCAACAATGGCAGAGCTAAAACATGTCCTATGTATACCATTTCCTGCACAAGGTCATGTCACTCCTCTCCTGAAACTGTCCCACTGTATTGCTGATCATGGCATCAAGGTTACCGTTGTGAACACCGAGTCTGTTCATACGCAAGTGATGGCCGCAAACCAGCTAGATGATGGATTGAATCCGATTGATTTCGTTGCATTTCCAGATGGGCTCGAGACTGACGAGGAGCGCAAGGACTGGGTGAAGCTGCTGGAGAGCATATCAAGAGTGATGCCAGGTTATTTGCAGGAGTTCATTGAGAAAGTGAAGCAGCAGTCAAAGGGCAATGAAGATGAGCAGATCAACTTTGTAATTGCAGACCTTACTGCCGGATGGGCACTGGAAGTTGCCGAAAGGATGGGTATCAAGCGAGCCGGATTTTGGCCCGCCTCAGTTTCGTCTCTGGCCTTGACACTTCATATTCGAAAGCTGATTGAGGGTGGAGTCATAGACAACGAGGGTAAGGACCCAGAGCCAGAACCCATGAACAGTCAAATCTAGAGAGGCCTTAACATCTGTACTCTCTCTCTCTCTCTCGATTGCTTTATTGGCAGGGGGCACATTAAAGAATCATGCAATTAGCTTATGTGCTTGTAGGAACAGGTAGTCTAAAAGATAATCTAATTTCGCCTAAAAAATTCATGCAGGCATTGCTCTGAAGAATGATGCGATCTCAATATCGAAGGACCTTCCCTCGTATAAGAGCGATGACCTCACCTGGACTTTCCCTGAAGACCCGACGGTGCAGAAAGTATTATTCAACTGGGCGTCGACCATCGTCCATCACAGCACATATTCAACCTCATATCTTTGCAATTCGTTCCATGAACTTGAGGCATCGGCTTGTGGAATTATTCCCGGAGTTCTCCCAGTTGGTCCATTATTAGCGAGCACCCGATTACTCCATCGCAGAGGAAGCCTCTGGAACGAGCCCGGAACAATTCTATGAGCTTGCCCACGGCCTCGAGCAGATCGGCCGACCGTTCCTGTGGGTCATACGCCCAGACATGACTGATGCGCCAGTCAACAAGTTCCACGACACGTTCCTCCAAAGGGTGAGGAATCATGGGAAGGTGATCCAGTGGGCACCACAAGAGGAGGTCCTAGCACACCCTTCGGTGGCATGCTTCTTCACTCACTGTGGGTGGAATTCTACACTGGAAGGCCTGAGCAATAGGGTCCCACTTCTATGCAGGCCCTACTTTGCAGATCAGCGGCTGAACAGGAGCTTCATATGTGATGTGTGGAGGGTGGGTCTAGGAGTGGATGGCGATGAAAATGGAGTGATAACTAGGCATGAAGTGAGGACAAAGATACTAGCAGTTATTGGGAGTGATGAGATAAAGGCAAATTGTCAGAGGATGAAGGAGATGGCTAGGAAGAGTGTGAGTGAAGGAAGGTCATCTTTGAAGAATCTAGAGAGCTTCATTGAACTCATAAAGGCTTGAGGGTTGTTTTTTTTTTTTTGGCTCCTGTTACAGTGCTTGCGATAGAACCCTGTTTCACTCTTCTTCAAATTGTTGTCCTCAAGATAGCTGATCTTCTGGTTCTTGTTAGAGTTTGAGGAATAGGCCAAGAAGGTGAGGAAGGACTTATAATTTTTGTATATTCAGTCGTATGTTTTACATTGTACAAGCTCCTATTTATAGTACAATGAATGTCTAACTGTGGAAAAAATAAATGAAGACACATTGAATCAAATCCAATCTTAGATTGATATAATATGGGGAAAATTTCAAATAAGAACCCAAAGTATTATTGTTTTCTCAAATAAGGGCTCGGAGTGGACTTTGTTTCAAATAAGGATCTAAAGTAACCTTAGTTGTTTCGAATAAGGGTCTAAAGTGACTTTGGTTGTTTCAAATAAGGATCCGACCTCGCGGATTGCCGACTAGCAAAATTTTCCAACCGATCAAGGGTATTTTTGTCATTTTGCATTTCACCTTTTTTTTTTTTTTCTAGTTCTTCTTCTTCCTTTTCACCGGTGGTTGATCGACCACCGATGATGCCCACAAAGGGCTAAGCGAGGGTCACCCTCGCCAGCAAGGGCCACCCACGCTGGCCACAAGTGAGGGACGACCTCGCTTGAGCGTGGTGACCCTCACCCAGGGGCCATCCACGAGGTCAACCCTCGTCGATCCCAAGTAAGGGCCGACCTCATGGATGGCCCCTAAGCAAGGGTCGCCTGTGACACCCCGAACCACTTAGGGTCGCCACAGGCACCTGACATTACACCTAATTGAACATTAGCTACATCTCTTAGAAGAAGTGTCGTAAATCATAGACACACTTATTTTTATTTTTATTTTTGAAAACGGTCCCAGCGCGACTCATTAGCGGAAGCAAAATATAATATCACCATCTCTCCCTAAAAAACCATGATACAATTGCACACCACTAAGTACCATAGAAAAGATAAAGCCATGCCACTTTTATTTACATATTTTCACGATGGATTTTTCACGGGTCAATACAACAAAAGAAAGCCAAGATTCCCAGCTACACTTGGCCACATCCCAAAAAGATACTACGACCCCTAAAGTAATCACATGACGTCCTCCATCTAATAGCGGCGGCTACTCCCAAAAAGAAACTCCGGCTCTCTACCTCTCACGCAACCATCACACCCATCCTGGCGCGTCAGGTGGTGGTGGCGGCAACATCCCCCTAAACACTCTATCTCGGCGAACATGAACTGACAGGAACTCCTAGATGATTGGGCCCCAGCCAGGCCCACATCGTACATAACCAGCACCCGCACTCGCACAAAAGTCAATCCAGGAACAGTGACGCAGTCGATCTCCGTACATTCTACTTCTAGATCCGATGGGAGGCCATAGAAGGTACCTCGCATGACGGTAGGAAGCGGCATCTTTCTAATCTGAAATATTGGTCCCCAAAGGGGTGAGTACAACCACTCAGCAGGTAAATGATCCAATAACCACTCAATGCATCATACAATACAATCACAACATCATACATGTCACTCATGCATCCAAGCATACTTACCTCGAAGCCATACATATACCATCATACATCTTCATCACAATCAGAACACATACATGTCATCATGCCACAGGTGATCATCATCATATCATATATGAAAGTCATCATGCCATATGTGATCATCATCATATCATATCATATATGCATATTATCATGCCATAGGTAATCATCATCATATCATATCATATGTGTCATCATGCCATAGGTGATCATCATCTTATCATATCATATATGCATGATTCAATTTCCACTTTTAACTTTTAATTCGATCACCACATCACTTTTACTCGGGATCATCAATTTCATCCCATACTTTACACTCGCACCCCATCCGGCATCGCAAGAAAAACCTCCGGCATTCAGCCATTTAAGGCCACCGGACATCCGGCACCCCACATTCCGGGCATCTCGCATCCCAACTGGCATCACGAGGCATCCCCTCGGGCAAAGACCTTCGAGGCTTCTAGCACCCAACCATTCCAGGCATCTCGAAACTCCCGAGGCCATCTGGCCATGTATCTCTATACATTCCGGGCATCCGGCACCCCCCATCCCGAGCATCCTGATACTCCCGGGGCATTATCATCCGCCACAAACAATTTCCTCATTTATCATTGTTCATGTTTACCAATTTAGGTCTCAACTCAGCATGGCACATGATGTAATGGCAAACAAAATCACTTTCATCCTTCGATCTATACGTGCATCATCAGTCATCATCATACATGCAACAATACGCAATCATTCATAAAAATAAAATTTATGGCATTCGTACAATTTAGAATAGTCCATTTATCATGCCTTTTTGAAATTTATTTAAATTCCAACTTGTACCATTTTTGAAAATATTTAAATTAAATATCCATATGATTCTCAAAAATCATGAAATTAAGGCAAGTGATAGACAAGACAATAGGATAATGATTTCATGAAAAATACATGGCCAATAGAATTCCACACAAAAATTATAATTCACACAAATACAGTATGCAATTTCGGATAAAAACAGAATGTGCAGTTTTTGAAATAATTCGATTAAAATACCCGAACGACCTCCGAAAATTATGAAATTTTACCAGGTTATATTTAAGACAATAAAGTAGATTTTTCATGAAGACTTCTAGGCCATATTAGTTTTAGATAATTTCCTATAGTCGTCCGAAGCTTCTGGTTCTCATACCGAAACGTCCAGTGTAGTCATCTCCGAAATACCGAGTTTTTACCCACTTATTCTTCTTCGTTTCCTCTGAAATTTGGATATATTTTACTTCAAGAGGTCCCCTACAACTTTCATGAAGGGAGCTAAGTCAAATTTCTAAAGAACAGTCACCATATGGGTCCATGAAGTCTCGGGTGTCCAGTACCACGTCTCCAGATTTACCGTCTTCAAGAGTAAGTCGATTCACTAGGCTATACTCGTTCATTTTACTTCAAATTTGATTATGTTAGTCTTTAAAATGTTCTCTACAAGTTTCATGAAGAAGTCGAAGGGAGATTCTTGATGAAAATCAACATGCAACCACAAATCTACCACAAGATCAGCAAAACAGTTCCAGATCTAGTGTCTCCGTAGGATGAGAGTTTGACCCCTTAAATATCCACAATTTTGCACCAAATTTTAGTATGTTGTATTTTAAGATGTTTTCTACAACTTTCATGAAGGAATCAAAGTCAAAATCGAACTCAAAACATGCATACAAGCTCTCACAAGATTCTGGCTCAGGCGGTTCATGCGAAAACAGCAACATCACTCAAGAACAAGTCATTCTAGCTTCGGTTTCTCCCTCCTAATCACCCAAAATTCGACACTACTCCAAACATACATGCAACACACACATGCAAGAGTAGTAAGAGGATCCTAACTTGCCTCTAAACCGAGCTAGCGACGAGCACACGGCGGCGAACGGGCGGCAAACGGGCGGCGACGGCTCCTCCTCCTCCTCGGTTCCTCTCCTCTCGGCGCCCTTCTCTCTCTCTCTCTCTCTCTCTCTCTCTCTCTCTCTCTCTTTGGCTTGGACGGAACCAACCGGCTACTCTCTCTCCTCCTCTCCCTTTTATTCCCCCAAATCTCCATCATTGGCAATGATTACTTGCCACTTCCAATGGCCAATGCATGAAGACCTCCTTGCCACTTGGCAAGGCCCATGCAATGGGCCGGCCACTCCCCTTCTTGGGCCTCACTTGGGCCGGCGACAGCCCTCCGTGGGCTTCTATTGGGCCGGCCAGCTTGGCCCATTTTAGGCCTATCCCTCTTGGGCTTAAGACCCAAGCTTAATTAGCCTAAGATCAACCCTTTTAAAACTACTTAAATTCCTATTAAATTGAAGTACTAAATTACAAATTAAGATAACTATACACTTGAAATTATAATTCCGTAAGTTCCAATTTATCACACACACATGGCCAAAGATAAAACTTCATTTCCCAAAATTCATCCATTAAAGACTTGGCCATACATCTCATCGCAACTCATGGACTAGGAGGCTACAAAATACAATAGCGGTACTTCTATCGCCTATCCATGGCTCATGGCATATTTAGGGATTTTTATGAAATTCCAGGATGCCACATCGCCATACCCAAGTGAGGCCATCCCTCGCCCAGCCCTTTGTGGGCATTGCCAATGGCTGGCTGGCCACCAGCAAAGAGGAAGAAAAACCAACCAAAAAAATGGAAAAAGAAAAAGAAAAAGAAAAAAATGACAAATAACGAAAATACCCTTGATTGTTAGAAAGACGGGTCCTTATTTGAAACGGACATAGTTATTTTAGGCTCTTATTTGAAATAAATATAATCACTTTAGGTCCTCATTTGAAATAACATCCACTTTAGACCCTTATTTGAGAAAATGATGGCACTTTAGGTTATTATTTGAAACAAGGTTCACTTCGAACCCTTATTTGAGAAAAAAGATAGTACTTTGGGTCCCTTTTTGGAATTTTCCTTATAATCTATCAATTATAATCGCCCGCAATCCTGGATTGATATCATCACAACCTTCTCAATCCGATCATGATTTCAAGTCCGATCCTAGCATATCTCCAACAGTTCTCAGTTAAGTACAAGCGAATCATGACAAAGTTCTTGGTTTTGTCGGTAATGATTGATGTCGACTTAATTCGCAATTCAGGATAAGTAAATGGGTAGGTTAAGGCTCATAAAAGCAGTTTCATCAATGGATTCCGGAACAGGAAAGTGGAAGAAATTCTGATAGTGAGTTCTAATACACGTGACTCGTGATCATTGACACCGCAGGAACCAAGCTTTATCTTTTTCCATCAAGTACCTCAATCTCAGTTTGGCTCGATGTGAGGTCTCACAAGATTACCGGATGGAAATTGCCGATTTGGCACTAATATCGTTAGCTAGCTGTTAGATCTCTGAATTGGCGCCCGACCATCAATGCAGCATCAGCAAAAGCGCCATATCAACTCTCCTAACGGTTCTTTTTTAAAATGAATTCTTTCTGGCGAAAAAAAAAGAGGAAATGCTATCACTCTGCTATTACCATCTAGAGAACGCCACACCGGCTGAAATCCAAGCGCCAATACCCACCACAAGAGAATTGCCAGCTCCAGCTAAGTCAGAAGGACCAGCACCATGAAATCTGGAAACGACTGGGACAGGAAGCATCCCCACCAGAGAAAGGCAAGGAAGAAGCAGGAATCAAACGACGGGCTCTTCGACCAAAAAAAAAAAAAAAAAAAGACGGGCTCAAACATCTCCTAAGTTGCGTATCCAATCAACTTGGCGATCAGCACAGCCTTTTGCTTAGTTAACTGGCGCTTAATCAATTCCATATTATGTGCCTTCACATAGTGATCAAACGATGGTCCACAGGCTTCTTAGCCTCAAAAGATGTACCCTGATAGCCCAACCTGCTGCATCTTCCCCTATGTTGGGATTTATGATTGTTCATAAAGATGGAGCGGTAGTACATAGTTCTTTGATGCATGATGATGATATATATCTCAAGGAATTATTTACCCCCATTGCTGTTGTTGCTAATTTTAAAACAAATATACCTTCAATATATACATCAAAGCCACATAGAAATGAACTTAGCAATTACTCAATTTCTCTCTTGGAATTTTACCTTAAATATTTGTTAAACTTTTGTGTAAAAAAAGGAATTTTGTGAAGAAAAGAGAGTAATGAAGAAGAGAAGGTTGTTGTTATTGAACAGTTATGTTGAATAATGTATGATTTGGTTGTATTTATAGACAACCAAGCAACACGTCTATCGAGAATAGGTACTTTATCCCACCGTTAGCATCTTTCATGATCAATCATCACTTCTCTTCATGTCCACAATCACTACTTTTCATATCCAATAATCACATTTTTTCTTTTTTCATTTTAAAAAACTATTTCAACACCCTAGCCATCATGAATATGATAGGGAGCTATCTAAAGCAAACTGCATAATCTATGCCCTCAAAATCTTAAGAGACCAGGAATGCCAACCAAAAGCTTTGGTGGAGGGGGACCTTTTGTCCACGAAAGTATCTCTAGGAGGGGCAACAAGAACCCGTGACGCATCTCCTCTGGTAGAAAGGTAGCACTCGCTCATGAGTATTTCACTGGAATATAACCCTCCGGAAGCGACCCTCATCGTGCTCAATCATCGCAAATCATCATTATGGGTCTCCTCCACAACATTGGATGGAGGCCGGCAGACCTGTAGGAAAGGGATGAGACGACAAGCATCCAAACAAATACGATGTTAAAAGGAAAATAAAAGACCAAACAAACTTACATGCTTGAGAGTAATCAACCCCAACTGCAAATGGGCCTCGAAGACAGAAGCAAACTGGATGGGGATAACTCGTGAACCGAGGGAAAGTTTTGCCATCAAGCTGTGGCTTTGGAACAAAGCTCGGCAGTTACTCAACTGACCAAATAAAGAGAAACTGCCAAAGACTATAGAACAATCAGCATCATAATGATGTTGCCACGTGGTGCATCCTAGAGAGAAAAGAAGAAAAGCCAGCTGCGCCCCCAAACACATTTAGAGAGTGCGTTAATGTTCTCTAGCATCCTCACATTCCCCTCAGAAATAGTGCGTTGATGACTCGCAAAAAGGGTCTCAGCCAATAAACATAGAAAGAAATGTCACAATACGTGATTATCCGGTACTCATGTCTCCTCGTGAGTGGAGCTTAAAATTATCGAGTGAAAAGTGAGTGATGAAGAAGGAATGAATATAATTGGTCTATGGAAATGACGTTAGGACGATTGGTGCTAGGAGTTCTAGTATAAAATTGTTATATCTCTTTGGAACTCTAAAGGCGGGGTTGACCTTCCATATATAAACGAGTCAAAAACTAATGCTATTCTCTTGATAAGGTCATGATAGGCTGAAACTAGTTATTGTGCCTAAAGCGTTTTGTGTGCCTCACTCAATGGACTAGTACCTGAACTAAGCTTGTTGTGATATAATCTGATACGAATATGTTTTTCGTCATACCATTCTTATAAACAAGTATAGAAGGAAGGCTGGTTTGCTATTCTTGGCTCACTGGGCACCATACAAGCTACCCCACACCCAAGGAATAGCTGGCCCATGACACGAGCATCTGTAATTCTGATGGAACTCCATATCCAAATGGGGATCGGCCTTCTACTTGTCTTCCAAAATAAAGGAATGATGGCCAGTATTGATGCACATAGGCATCAAGACAACCTCCTTCATACGACCTCCAAGAGGAATCCCCAGTATACCAAACCAGCCATGAGGAGTGGGCCTTGGGGCCAACTTCTGGATGAGCAAAGCGTGACCATATTCGTGTCGAAAAACCACCTTTCGAGGGAGCTCTTGTGAAAGGACCATGGGACAACCTCTAGGAAAGGACTGAAGCCTATCTTATCCAATAGCTTTGAGTAATCTCCTTTGCTATCCAAAATCAGATCGTTGACTCAACCCAAGCGCCATCATGGGAAGATGGAATTCCATATACCTAGAGTATCAAACATTGGCACAAGAAGACACTTAAATGTCAAAAATTAGAAAAGTGACACTTAAGTACCAAAATTAGAGCAAAATTGATCAATTAAGTGGTAATAGTGAAAAAATCCAGCCACATTTCACACTTGGTGTTTTCCAATGAAACAAGTGCAAAACAACATCATTTTACATGTTGACATGGTTAGACAAGTGCGAAAACAACATTGTTTTGTTGACAAGACTAAATAATTAATATAAATATTAGTTAAATTAAATTTACAACTATATATATTTTATTTATAAAAAAAAAGAGAGGAAGAAGATGAAGATTGCAGGTGGTTGAGGGCTCGGCCCTCACCGCCGCCTCCTTGTGGTAATCACGAAGGGCTAGCAATGGTGGGGGAGGGTTGGCAAGGGCCTACAAGCCCTCACCCAGATCTAGGATGAAGGTCGTGACAGCGGGCAACGGCCGACAACCCTCACCAAATCTGGGGAAGGGCCGCAACCTTCACCCTAGATTTAGGTAAGGGCCTAGCCCTTATCGCCAATTGGCCAGGGTTGCTAGCTTCTGCCCAAGGCTTTGCAAACCCACCTAACCCTCTCTCCACCGTCATCGACCCTTCTCAGCGACGAGGAGGAGGCGATAACAAGGGCTGAGCTCTTAGCTGCTTACAATCTTCATCTTCATCCTAAATTTAATTTTAAATTAAATTTAATTAATATTTATATTAAAATTCAAATCCACGCCAAAACGACATTGTTTTGGAACTTCTTTACTGAGTCAGCTCTCCGATGAGCCACATAGCCGAGCAATATTAATAAACAAGTTGTCACGTATGATTTTTGACGGGGTTCATGGACCTAGCACTTAAGTGTCCCATTTTTCAAAAAAGTGTCACTTTCCTAAGTTTTGATATTTGAATGTCCCCTCGTGACAAGTTTTAATATTTGGGCTGTTCTTTTACTTGGGAAGATGTGGCCAAAAGAGAAATCTACAAGAATATTAGAAAGTGAGTGCAAAAACAAAATTAGTACCTACTTGTGCCAAACTTATGTGGATGTATAGACTTTAGGAGCTCTTATGCCATGTTGGAAATTTGGATTGTGCGGAAGTGTAGTTTTGATATCGATAGTTTTTGGTTTAATGTAATGGGCAAATGTACATGTGTGTAGGATATATTTGGTAGATGATGGAGAAAAGACAAGATATAGTTTTAAGGGGTACTGGCAATTGGATATAGTTATTAAGTTTTTATATAGAGGAGTACGTATGATGTTGGTGGTGAAGAACTTGGGATGTGGATTTTCATTATATTCCTTCCACACTCTTGCTTATACAAATGGGAGAAATCTTACCTATTTAAAGGATAAAAGTGTCGGGAGAAAAAAAGACTAACCTTTTGATGGACAATAAAAGCACTTATCCAAGAGTATATGTTGAATCACCAACGCACAATGGGCGAATCTATGACTTCACAATGGTCCAAATACAATCACAAGGAAAATATTTCCATCCACAGCGTGCATGCCACATGATCACGGTGTTTGCACAGCCTTTATCATAAGGGCCAACTCCTCATCGTCCATATCATCGTCCGAATATGTAACATCAAAATCAACGTTAGACTTTAATGCAATTGATTTCTTACATTTTGAATCTTCTTCATCATTGATCTACTCAACTTCGTATGACTGAAGTGTGCCTATTAGTTCGTCAACCGATTGAGGCATAATCCTTTGAGTTTCTTTGATTTAAGTATTCATATGATTCCTGTCTAGAAATTGGTTGACCTTGATAAGCAAGGCCATTCACAATTTCTGTAAAGTGACTGAACATATCACAAATAGATTCTCCAAGCTTCATTCTCAAGGATTCATATTGTCCAAGTAGAATATTTATCTTTGTCTCCTTTACACGATCAATCCCTTCATAAGTGACATGAAGTTTGTCCCAAACTTCTTTTGCTGTTTCACAAAAAGAGATTCGGTTATATTCAGTGGGAGACAAGGCACAATATAACGAATAATTTGCTTTTGCATCAAGAGCCTGTCTCTTGAGGATTTCAGCTTGTGTGGATTCATCAACGTCTTTTTCAATCACTTCTTTCTCTTTGTCTGAGGTCGGTGTTGCCTTTGGATTAATTCCTTTTTCAACAACATCCCACTCCATAGGGTCTCTGGATTTGAGGAATGCCTTCATTTTGTTCTTCCACACATCATACTCATTTCCATCGAAATAAGGAGGTCTAGTATTACTCTATCCTTCAACCAATCTTGGAGCCAAAATACTAGCCATAGAAGATCTTTCCTACTAACTATCAGCTATCACAGACATGCATCAGCACAATTTAAAGGCATTTCCTACTAACTATCCCATAGACCATCGCACCTTATCACTCAAATCACCAATGACCTTGCTCTAATACCACTAAACGGGGATGTCACGTCTCAATCCTCCGAGCACGTGCCCATCCTTGCTTGGTCGATATAATAGCGACATCCAATGACGCATCGTCGACCCATTCATTTTAATGCGCATACGGAAATAAATAAATAAATCCCCAAACAACAACAAGATGGGAGAGGAAAGTAGGGCCATAAATTTTTCAAACTAACACACACACACACACACACACACACACACATATATATATATATGCCAGGTCTACAAAACAGGAGGGTTTGCAAACAACTATTAGTCTTCATCCTCGTCCTCCACCTCCTCTTCATCCTGGTTGGAGCCTCCCTCTAAGAACACCGAAGTTCTTGGATTTTCAAAATCCAAGTCTATTGCATCGACCACTGAACCTTCTAGAGGATCTGTAGTGCCTTTCCCAAAAGCAACCTCCAGCACATATAGAGGTATCTCAAATTCCGGTATGGGACTCTCTCTCTGACCATTACAATCTTGACGGTACCACGATTTGTATCGATAGGGCACCCGGTGGGGTAATCCCGCAGTGACCAAGATCACAGAGCGCACAAGTTCATACTCCCATTCCTTAGGGTCCCAATGAAACGGAATGTAACACCTATGTTCTGTGACTTCCTTCGGTTGTCTAAAATGCTCGGGAGGAGCTACTATCTATGGGCCAAAAAATGTTATCCCACAACGGGGTGAGACGACGTCTCAGCAAGTTCAACCCCTTAAGCCCTAACTAGGAAGAAAATACGCTCCAATGACTGCCTAAGCACAATCACGAGTCAGAGGACTTACCTTGGCCTCAGTCCATTCCTACAAGTTTGTATATTTCATAAATACACCGATCACATCAAGGCACTCATTTGAATTCATCAAATCAGATCGATTCATCAATCAATTGACTCAGTCGATTACATGTCATCATGACCTTCCCTTGCTTGGCCCACTCAATACTATCTATAAAGCCTAGTCATATTAGGATTGTTCACTCTAAGCTGATAAATAGATAGTATAGCTCGCACTAAGCTAATAAATAATATATTGCTCCCTCTAAGTTGATATATTGAGCCCGCAGGCAAATATAGTATATTAGAAATGCTCACCAGAAGCTGCTAAGGTGTACTGCTCACTCTAAGCTGACATATCAAACCATCAGGTTGATATAGCACACCGGTATACTGCTCGCTCTAAGCTGCCATATCAAAGCCCATAGGCTGATATAGTATACCATCCTGATCATCTACCAAATTCACTGCTTTTATCATACTCGATAAAAATAATCGTGTGTAGGTACACAGTCAGGTTTAGCCAAAATATAATATTTTCCCTTACATAAGTCTCACCATTTAATATGGTCCACCAAAATATTTTTAGTGTTGTAAACTAACACTCGATTACTTTCCAAACAATTACTAAAATAAATAAATTTTGGGATAAATACCCCAAAATCATAATCCACACCAAATTTGCATAAAATAACAATCGATTAAATAAATCAATCACACAATTAAAATTAGCACAAAATTCTGGTCACCGGCTATTAGGTCAAATTTTCGGTAAATAAATAAATAATTAAGTAATTACGGAAATTAATTATTAAATACCAAAAATGCAAACTTAGGCCCATAAAGCCTAATTAAAAAACGAGACGGGTCCGGAAAATTTCCGAACCACTCTAGATAAATACTAGATCTTGTCTAGGCTCTAATTACACTACTCTAATCACCTACATGCAATAACGGTTAATTAAATTCATAATCTATTCTAAATATCCACCTAATCCATACTTAGTCTAAACTAATAAACCCTTAAACGTCATTAACTTACTAAGCAAGGATTAATGAGTTAAACTTACTTGATTAATGATCCGCTCAAATCAAAATGACGGGGACACGGCGAGGAACAAGAAACTCCAAAGCGGGCTCGCCAAACGGGGTCGATAATGGCCCAAAAACGACCCAAATAGCTGCTGGAATACCCATTGGTTTCGGCTTTGATCCGTGGCTGATCTTGGCCAAGAAAGGTGGCTCGGTTGGCTAGTTGAGGCAGAAATTGGCAAGGGAGAGGCAGATCGACTGTAGTAGCTTAGGCAGGCAACTTCGGTGGTTGGCGGCGACTCAAGCATCCACAACGGCAACGCACAGCTTCCTAGTGACTTGTTGGTTGCACGAGATGGGCAAGATGGAACGACTGGGACGGCAGTGACTCGCGACAAGCAGGTGAGCATGCAAGGGCGCGATGGTGGCTCTAGCTTCAGCGAGCGGTTGTGATGGCGAGGGGAGAAGGAAGGATCGATTTCTGGGTTTGCTGAGGTTTTCAAGTTCTTTGGGATGGGGTGCTCGAGGGTGAGAGGGGTGGGAGGAGGAAGGGGAGACCGGTTGGATAGGAGGGGGGCCACCAAGGTCTCTTCCTCATCTTTTTGTCCCCTTTGCTTTGGCCCACCACACTAGCTGGCCTATTCAGCCAATTTCCAAACCAAAATGCCCTCTTCTAGAAGCTTGAGTTTGTCCAAAGGTTGGGTCCAAGGGGCACACATGAACTTCATTTGATTTCCCTCAAATTGGACACCAAATCCTCCTTGAATCTACTCAATTCGGCTCCTAAAAAATCTCATTATTGAGTCAACGATCAAATTTATATTTTTCCTCGCCAATTGAACCCACTCGATTCCCAATTTCGCGATAAAAAATGGTTCTCGGAATTTTTAAACAAAAACGACCTTACCTCGACTTTTTTCTAAAAAGTCGAGGTTTGCAGAAAAATTTTCAGAGACTAAGTTGACGTTCCTAAAATGATTTGTGAATTGACAGAACTTTTAATTCTGAAATCGAATTCAAATTTGCGGTTAATTTCAATTTGGCGCGATTTTAGCGTGACCTAGGCTACTGGGTAGCTTTCAGAAATTTTTAGTGCAAATGACCCGTGGTCAATTTTTTTTTAGCCACAATGAACCTCTTCAACACATTGGCGACTCTTGGTGGTCGTGAAAATCTTGAGGTTTCAAATGCGGACATAGGGTACTAAAACGATTAAAAAAAAAAATCAACCTAGTGCCAATTGATGAGAATGTTGCAATTTAGTGGAATCACCCACATTTAACCACACATCTCGATCGAACCAACTTATCTCTAATTTTTAATCGATCTCATTATGCCGAAATGATCTTAGCAGATGAGCACGGTTAAGTAGCCAATTCCTAGTCAAATCCTCAAGTCTATTGCATTAAAATCTCTTAATGACTTCCTAGATAGTCTAGTTATTTCACGAGTAATCAGATCTGAGAATAGCACTATAGGTACGTTGATGAAATGCCAAATTTATTCAATTGAAAGCAGAAGTGAAAATCTAGGATGTGACACTCTTACTCAGTAAGCTTCTCTACTTGGTATAATTCTTGAGTAAGCTTCTTCACTTGGTAGTATGCTTTAGTATATAGTATGCTTTAGTATATAAGCCATGCTAAGCAATAGATCGAAAAGCAAAGAAACAGATCTTTCCCTCAAAACCCACCCAATGAAGAGACTATTTGCCGAAACAACGCTAATCTCAGTGTGCGCAGTGGCTAAAAGTTTCACTGACATATCCTCATTGAGATACTCTCGAGGCTACCAGTCAAGTCCTTGATACAATTCAAATGCGTAAGCAAACGGTGGCAATCTGTAATTTCTGACTCGGGCTTTGTCAAGTTGCATCTACAAAGGCTAAAAGTAGGAGATATAATTCTTTGCTAGAGAATCGTTAAGAGACGACTATGAAGGGATCGACGGCGGCATTGGTGGCAACCATGGTAGCTCAATGGTGAAGTTTCATGAGCCGAAAATGGATGATCCTAGCTGGCAGCCCGATCTCGTGGGGTCTTGCGATGGATTGGTCTGTTTCATTGTTTGCGGCGGATTCCTCCTATATAACCCAACCACCAAGGAGTCAAGGAATTTGCACAATTCCGATCTTGTTATAGGACTCCGAGGGTTGCCATGGATTTGGATACGACTTTGCATCCAATGACTGTAAAATAGTACAAGGCGACGGAACTAAAAATTTTCAAATGGCGACATTCTCGCTCAAATCTAATGCTTGGAGGATGATACAAGTCCAACAAGAATGCCACCTCACCAACTACCGAGGAGTTTATGGAAAGGGGCCTTACACTGCCTTAGGGTTGACCAGAGCCGAAACAAGAGAGAGACTACAATTATGTCATTTGATTTGGCAAGAGAGAAATTCCACCAGGTGCTTTCAATCCCTAAAATAGGTGGGGATGTATTTTTCGAGGGACCTGGTATTCACGGGGCTAATCTGTTCATCTACCAAGGCGCCAATAATGACCTTTTCAAGGCATGGATAACAAAAGAGTACGAGAGAGGAGGATCGTGGACAAAATTGTTCAATATCTCGACTGAAGGCATACCTGGTTGCAAATACTGGCCGATCCCCCTCACGTGGACAAAGAGTGGAAAAATTGTCTTCCAGATTGATGTGTACCAGATAATTCTATTCAATCCAGAGGAAAATATCTATATGGTTTATCCCATCCGGGGCTGCAACAGTATCGAATCAGCTTTTTATGTGAAACTCCTGTTTCTCCCTATCTTGGCTGTGAGTCATCAAGAATCTAAAGCCTTCTTTTTAGTGGATTTGGTTTTACCATCTTTGTTCGAGTTTCCTTTTCATGAAGGTATCTAGCCATCTTGAAAATAGATAATGTCAAGAGTCTATTGTGAGATGTGGTCATTGATTAGTAACTTTATTATTGTGCTTTCTGTAATTCATTTCTTCTAAATTTGCAGTTAAACGGAACTTATTCTTTCTGCATGAAATAAAAAAGATATGCATTGAAGAAGTATACGGATCCTCCGTCATGAAATAATTAAATTGGAATGTCTATAATTTTTGTTACACGCCTTGGTCTGTAATTATTTTTGGGGAAAATTTCAATTAAGGACTTAAAGTGGAAATGTTTTCTCAAAAAATGGCATAAAGTGGACATTGTATCAAATAAGAGCCGAGGTGACCGATTTAGTCTCGAATAAGGGTTTCAACTTGAAAGCCACTCAAATCTTATTTGCAGCTAGGGGTATTTTCTTCTAAAGATTTTTTTTCTTTTTCCTTTTTGTTTTTCTTTTCTTTCTTTTTTCATCTCGCTCACCTCCTTCTTGACAAATGCATCAGACTCCTCACGTACAAGCTTGCACAAGTGCAAAACAATTTGAACAATTTAGGAAAAGAAGAAAACGAAAAGATATTCTAGAAGTTATGTAGTTTTGCAAAACTGCAAATTGCGTGCTTCAGTTTTGCAGCCTCCCCATCAGCAAACTTCAAAGTGCATGCTCTATATTATGCAATTTTGCATCCTCACCCAAGAACTCATCGATTTCGGCATAAGCCAGTTTTTAAGTTATTCGCCACCACTCGTCTTCTGCGATGACGATAATGAACTTGAGAATCAAGAAATATCCATCAATGGGTTTTGTTTTTATTTAATTGCTTGTAAAAACTTATTATGGCAATTAAAGTAACAGTTTAATGCTCTCCTCGCCAATGAAACTGCCTTTCACTCACAGCTTCTTGGGAATGTTTTATTGGGTTCGGGTTGGATTATTCATAACATTCATAGACGTAGCTTGCATTGAGGTGGAATATGTGGCTTCTTGAGAGGGTCCAATTGTGCTATAAATGCTGGTTATTTTCAAAGGCTGCTGAATCATTCTGACTCGTGATTAAAGATACCCGCATTTGGTGGCGATTTGAATCAGATAGCACTCAATCTAAAAAACGAATGACTCTAATCTACACATGTTCAAACAAATTTGCCTCTCTAACTCTGAAATATTATCTACACAGATTTGAGAGAGAATAACAAGATGAAAAAAGTGCAAAATCACTCAAAAATTCCTAAAACCACGTATTTCATTGAACAAATCAATGCACATGAGTATCATAGAGATTCCTCAAAAACCTCTAATAAATTTGGCTTAGGCACTTCAATCTGGCTTCTTCTCGCTAAGATCAATCATAGCTTGCGTGAGCACCGATTTGAATTCGAGCATTGACGACAACGAGGGTAGCAAGCTGTGGCTTACACCTCATCATGCTTCGTGCTTGACCACGACCACAAGATGTGGGGATCGAATCGAGCTGAGCATCACATCTTGGTCCACTCGTGCTCGATCTAGGGCTTGGATTGACCTCCATCTTTCAACAAAGGTACTAGAATTGCTGTTGAGGGCGTTGATGGCTAATTTGGCAAGGAAGATAGAGATGGACTTTGGAGAACACGACCTAAAGAGTGAAAAAGGCGAAGGCACGATGATGATGAAGAAAAGAAAGAGAATGAGAAAATAAATTAAAAAAAGAAGGAAAAAAAGTCTTTAGACAAAAATTCCCCTAAATGCAAATAAGATTTGGTTGGCTTTTAAGTTGAGGCCCTTATTTGAAACTAAGTTGGTCACTTCAGGTTCTTATTTGAGATAATGTCCATTTTGGGTCATTTTCTGAGAAATCGATTCTACTTTAGGCCCTTAATTGAAATTTTCCCTTATTTTTGTTAGGATGGTGTGAATTGCATAAATCGTGATTGTAATCATGCGCAATGTGCCTCTCTCCCTCTGATATATAGCATACCAGCACCTCATGTGAAGAAGAAAGTACTTTTCCAGCCACGAGAGAGAGAGAGAGAGAGAGAGAGATGTGAATGTACTCGCGATCGCCGCCGCGCCAACGAGCCCCACTCACCCTCTGTCTTCTACCTCCCACCTCCTCGATCGCGTCGAGCGAGACCAGGATCCGAGATGATCTAGGGCTCGGACGACCACGAGATCTCCTGTTTCCATCCGTGGCAGAAGACCTGATCAACCCTCGTCTTGTTCCGTGCTGGGTAAGCTTCTTGACTTAGTGTAAAGAAAACACATCTTTCACTCAAAACCTGCCCAATGAAGGGAGCATTTGCCGAATCAAGCGAGACCTCGGCCTCCGCAGTGGCTGAAAATTTTGCCGAGGATATGGTCATCGAGATACTCTTGAGGCTGCCGGCCAAGTCCTTGGGGCGATTCAAATGCGTCTGTAAACGGTGGCAGTCTCTAATATCCGACCGGGGCTTCGCCAAGTCACATCTGGAAAGGCTAAAGGCAGGGGATATAATCTATAGTCAACGAATCTTCAAGACCAGCCCCCCCTCGAGACCATAGACTACGAATTGCTCGACGGAGGCATCGACGGCGAGGATAATCGCACGGTAGTTAAGTTTCATGAGCCAAGAATGGACGATTCTACCTGGCATCTGGAGCTGGTGGGGTCTTGCGATGGCTTGGTATGTTTATCTGACATGGTTTATAGTGGATTTGTCCTCTATAATCTGACCACTAAGGAGGGTAGGAATTTGCCCGGTTCGGATCATTTTCGACCAGATGTGTTTCTCCTTGGATTCGGATATGACTCACGATCTGATGACTACAAGATAGTACATAGCAAGGAGCGGAACGATTTTGAAGATAAGATGATGGTAATATTTTTGCTCAAATCCAGTTCCTGGAGAACTACACAAACCATACTAGAAAGTCACCTCTGCCTCTACGGACGAGGACATGGAATTTATTGGAAAGGGGCATTACACTGGTGTGTCCTCGACCGGAGCAAAGAAAAGGCTGAGGATGTGATTATATCATTCGATTTGTCGGAAGAGAAATTCCAGCAGATACTTTGGCTCCCTGAAGTCGATGGGAACATAAGTTTTGAGGGACTTGAGGTTCACGGGGCCAATCTGTTTGTGTACCACGGCAGCTACAAGGACTGCTTCCAGGCGTGGATAACGAGTGAATACGGGAAAGGAGGGTCCTGGACAAAATTGTACAATTTCACTACTGAAGGAATATCTGGCTACAGTTTTTGGCGAAAAATCCCTGTAGCATACACAAGGAGTGGCAAAATTGTTTTCCAAGTCGATGTGTACCGGACGATTATGTTCAATCCGGAGGATAATACTTACAAGGATTATCCAATCCAACACCGCCACGATGTCGAGTCTACCATCTACATGGAAACTGTTATTTCTCCCTATCTTGACTGTGAGCCATCAAGAATCTAGAGCCTTTTAAGAGTTGCGCTAGTGGATTTGGTCTTAACGTTCTCGTTCTGAGTTTCCTTTTTATTCAATAAAGAGATCTGGGCATCTTGAGCTGTTGAATGATCATGTGGACTTTGAAGAAGAAGTAATGACTCTGTCAAGTGTCTATTATGAGATCTGGTCATTCGTTAGGAGCTCCATCATTGTGCTTTTAGTACTCTGTCCTCTCCGAATGTTTGGCTAGATCTCTGCTCAACGAATGGCCATTCAATCATTTCTGTTTTTATAGAATACTCACTTCACTAGCTAATGTTGTCCGATCTCATTTATGTAAATTTCACCAACCATTCACCGGGTAATGTTATGCACTGAACATTCAACTCTAATCCTGTGAAAGTTATTATCTAGTGATTGGGTTGCCGTGGAACATGAGGGACATAATTCTAACAACAGAACCGTAAACGAAGGTTTCCACAAAACTGTAATTTGACGAAAGTAGAAGGTTCAGGTTCAGCACCTATTAGTGGACGCAGCTAAATCTGCTTATTGACGGTGGGACAGATGCAGAATTCATTCAATACACGATGGAGATTTGTTATTGTTTCCAAATTCCTTCGAAAGTTGAATACTCGGGTTCAATGCGAGCTTCCATGGAGAGCGAGAGCCCTTCATTAACAAATTGGATGCAAGCAACCCCTCTGCTTTTGAAAACGCTGATAGGATAGGACTCGTGTGCTCAGGCTGCACTCTGTTACCCCAATCTCTTTAGGAAACCATGCAATTGGAGGCGACAAGCAATCGGCCACCTTTACATCTCCCCAATTCATATGCCAAGTGTGCCACAGCTTCGTTATGTCCTGACTCCTGCTCCTTCACGACTGTCGCCTCAACCTCATCTTTTGGTGATTCTGGAGCCAGCAGATGTGGTCAACTTAAGCCTGCAACGACCCTATTGCGATCACTTGATTTCCTGAGGACACTATCTCCCCCATTGCTGCTGCACTTACACTTTGACATTGTTTCCTCTACCTTTGACTTCTCATGTGCGTCAGCTTACAACCTCCCTTCAGATGAACGAAAGAAGATAGCGCTTGGACGGTCAGTTTACTGCTTACACTTGTTGTGAATCACCCCATAGAGGCTAAGGCAGACATTAATTGTTTTCAAAAGTTGGCACAAGTTATGGTTGCTGCAAAAGGTAAAAACAAACTGGAAAAGGAAAACCTCATGCACAACAGCAACAACGACTAATCAACACATACAGAAAGGAAACTTGTACTTATATAAGTTCACTCTCTATCCCCATTGTGCGTATGCTTTGATTTGTAGCTCCTCGATGTCACTATTCTCCGGCTCTGCCTCACCCCGTGCCCATTCCCTAAGTACGACGAAGGTTCGGGGTAATTCCCACCATGTATCCTATACCATGCGCACCTTGCAGGGTGTCGTGTAGAAAAATAGAGTGTAAATTGAACGATACTCGAGTAATTATACCCCTTATCCATCAGAATTTGGTAGTTCTTAACAATCCTTTGCACATCCGTCCCAATCCAGAGCGTCATAACACGTAGACACGTAAAAGTTATGCAGGAAGTTGGAATAAATATAAATTTGGATTATCGACGGGTGAAAGGGATTAATTCCCGTGACTGGTATAAGAGGGGCTCTCATTCAAAACAGTACTTTTCAACACATGTAGACTTCTTCAATTCTTAAGTAATCAGCAACTGGTGCTCGATTTATCGTCGTTTTAGTTCTGGGCCCCATGACTAACTAAATCAATTTATACATCTTGAGCTTGGTGTCGCAACCCTCCCGATGCGAGGTACGAGGGATCAGGATTCTATCAGGGCAACGAATTGCCCAGTGAGAACGGCGAGAGACCCTTACAAGCTTATGGTAATACTCCATGTGGGTTGTCACGACGTGGACTCCATCCCCAGGGTCACGAGCAGTTATTTTTGTTGGATTATAATGTCTCAATTGTTGTTTCTGTTTTGTTTTTTTCCTCTGTTTTCTGCTGTTTTCTGTTCTGTTTTCTGCTCTGTTTTACTTTGTTTTTTTATTAAAAAACAGCCAAGTTCATTTTGTTATGTATTTAGTGTTTTTGTTATTTTCTAGGAAGTTAATAGCACGTTTGTGTGCAGTTATGTGTTACACATACGTGAGCAGTTTTTTGCTTTGTATTTAGTGGTTGTACTCGACAGTTTTTTTTTTAAGCACAAGACGTACGCAAGTTTGTGTTCTGTTTTTCTCTGTGCTTCTCTTCCTCATTCAAGAAATCTATAGCTTCTGGTTTTCTGTTTCTTGTTTACTGTTTTGATCAGTAACAACAGTGGTATCAGAGCATTTGTGGGATCTTAAGGGACTGTGAAGTGAGGGTAATTGAGTGAAGATTGCTTCCGATTTGCAAAGAAAAAGCTGATGGAGGCAGGATCGAGTGGATTCTCTGCAATGGCAACTCCAGTCTTTTCTAGGGAAAATTATCAGGCTTGGGCTGTCAAGATGACGGCATTCTTGGAGGGTCATGATTTATGGGAGGCTGTTGTGGCATCCCAAAATTCAAGTCATCCTCTAGAGAAATTAAAGCCTATAATTAGGTAAAGGAATTACCTATGGTCTATGTGTTAGCCATTAGTTTTCTTGAGGTTATGTGTTATTGTGCTCGTGTTTATGAATTTTGAAATTAGGACTATAGGATAAATTAATAATCTATGCTTGGCTAGGCACCTCATTAATTGAATTCCTATAAGTAAAGTGTCACAAGACTTTGGCCATGTGGAATTTAGTAATTTAATTCTTAAAAGAAAGAATAAGAAAGGGTAAAATTGATTTTTAATTGGGTTGGGCCTTAGGCCCAATAGCTTAAGCCTTTGATGGGCCAAGCTAGTCGGCCCAAGAGGGAGTTCGACCGGCCCATTAAGGCCCAAAGGAAGAGGTGGCCGGCCCATGATGCATGTAATAGGACAAGTGGCATGGAGGAGGTGAAGTATGGTGGACACTTGTCTTCCTCCACAATTACACTTGTCCCTCATGCAAACCTAGAGTGCATGCAATATAAAAGGGAAGAAGAGGAAAGAGAATGGCTGGTTAGCCATTCGGCCAAGTGAGGGAGAGAGGGAGAGAATCGTGCGAGAGAGAGAGGAAGCCGAGAGGGAGAGAAAGGAGCCCGTTCGCCGCCGTGTGCCGTCCGCTCGTGCTGTTCGTGAGGTCTAGAGGCAAGTTGGGAATCCACTTTCTACTCTTGCACCAATGTTTTCGCATGAACTGTTTGGAGTCAGAAACTTGTTTGAGCTTGCATGTGTTTAGAGTCCGATTTTGGTTTCAATTTCTTCATGAAAGTTGTAGCTAACATCTTGTACTACAACATACTAAAATTTCGTGGAAAATAATGGAGATTTGAGGGGTCAAACTCTCATCCTACGGAGATGCTAGATCTGGAATATTTTCGTATGAACTGTTTGAGTCAGAATGTTGTGAGAGCTTGAATGCATGTTTAGAGTTCGATTTTGGCTGTGATATCTTCATGATAGTTGTAGCTAACATCTCGAAATACAACATACTGAAATTTCGTGGAAAATTATGGAGATATGAGGGGTTAAAGTTCTATTATACGGAGACCCTAGATCTGTGAAGTTTTCACTGACTTCTTGCTGGATTCTTGTTTGCATGTTGATTTATGTTGAAGATTTGACTTCGATGTCTTCATGAAAGTTGTAGGTAACACCTTAAACTACAACATACTCAAATTTGAAGAGAATGAATAAGTATAGCCTAGTAAATCGGCTAGATCTTGGAGACGATGATTCTGGTGGTGTGTTCCGAGACACCCGAGACTTGATGGACTTAAATGGTGACCATAATTTGGTTATTTGACCTAGATATCTTCATGAAACTTGTAAAGGACACCTTGGTACATAACATATCCGAATTTCAGAAGAAACGAAAGAGAATAGATGGTGAAATCTTAATAATTCGAAGATGTGTATTCTGGACGATGCGGTAAGGGTTCCAGAAGCTTCGTGAGGTCGAATAAAATAATCTATAAGGAATTTGACTTGAAGTTCTGCATGAAAGATGCACGAAAATGTCTTGGCTATCACCCTGTAAAATTTCGTAAATTTTGGAGGCCAAATGGATATTTTAATTGAATTTATTCGGAAACTGTGCATTTGGTTTAAATCCGAGAATCATAGGATGTTTTGGAAAATTGTGGAATTTGGTAAAAATTTCATATTGGCCATGAATTTTGCAAGTAAATATCATCCTATGGGCTTGTTTAATAATTTCTTGGATTTTTGTAATTTTGGGAAATTATTGATATTAAATAATAAAATAAAATAATAATAAAATAATAAAATAATAATAAAATAAAATGGATTTTTATTTGGCCATGGATTCAATTCTATTTGTGTGGCATATGTGTGATGAGGTCTTTGCACATGTAATGGATTGAGATGTATATGTGATAAAGTCTTGGTATGCGTATGACATGGTCCATGTACATGTATTGAATTGAGATGTGTATGGGATAAAGTTTTGGCATGTGTATGACACATGAATTGAGATGCAAGTGTGAATTCCATGTCAAGTGTGATTTGTTTGATACCATGCTAATTGCCATGTTAAATTGAGATAAAGAAATGGTATATGTGGATGATGGTAAATGAGGAAGTGGTTGTGGTGGATGATGATGCTCGGTGGCCTAGTGGCGTAATTCCGGAGATTCCCGGGAGTGTCGGGATGCCCGGTGGTATACGGTACGTAATTCCAGGGGAGGCCTGGTGGTATGTCGGTACATAATTCCGGAAGCCCTGTCGGAGGTCTTTGCCCGAAGGGAATGCCTCGCGATGCCAGGATTTGGGTGCGAGATGCCCGGCTAGAAGGGTAAAGGCCGGATGTCCGATTGTATCTTGGATACATGCCTGGAGGTAACTCGTGATGCTAGTTGGGATGCGAGATGCCCGGAATGTGGGGGGCCGGATGCCCGGTTGTATCTTGGATACATGCCCGGAGGTTTTTCTCGCATGGGATGCGAGTGTAAAATATGAGATGAAATTGATGAATCGAGGAAAGGTGATGTGGTGATCAAATTGAAAACTAAAAGTGGAAATTAAACCATGGAATGATATGCATGATGATATGCATGATGATGATGATGATGATGATGATGATGATGATGATGATGATGATGATGATACGTGATGTGATATGATGATCACCCATGATATGATATGCATGATGATATGCATGATGATGATGATGATGATGATATGTGATGTGATATGATGATCACCCATGATATGATATGCATGATGATATGCATGATAATGATGATGATGATGATGGTATGTGATGTGATATGATGATCACCTATGATATGATATGCATGATGATATGCATGGTAATGTTAATGATGATGATATATGATATGGCTCAAGACATGTATGATGAAATGATGCGATGATGATGATGTCATGTATGATGTAATGATGCCATGACATGTATGTTACAATGATGATACACATGAATGTGTTATGAATTGGTATGATGATGCATGATAGTATGCGCATGGCTTCAAGGTAAGTAATGCCTGCAATGCATGTATGATTGCATGACGCATTGAGTTGTTATTGGATTTCCCTATCTCGCCGAGTGGTTGTACTCACCCTTTTTGGGGACCAACATTTCAGATTAGTAGATGGTTTGAGCGGTTGGATATGACCGCGAGGAGAGAAGGATAGCAAAGGAGGGAACCTTTGGACGCCGACACTAGTTGATGGACTTTAAGCATACGATTGTGGGAGAAGATGTCGGTCATCTTTTAAAATATAGCCAAGTATAGAAAGTTACTATGGCAATTTTGATGTATTGACTAATGATGTTCATTAAGTTATGTAAACAAAAGTGTATGGCTTTTACCTATAAATGTTTAGTTGGTGTGCATCAATTTCTGAATGTAGGGAAGGAATTGTTGATATGCTTCCGTTATGTAAATTGCAAGGGACCGTTAATAAAAGATGTAAACCCCCATGGTTGTATGGACCCGCTACAATAGAAACGGTATCGAGTGATATGTTAATAAGGAAAGTGAAAGGTAAGCGAACTGTGGCGACCCAAATCGGATCGGGGGCCGTCGAGGGGTGTCACAGCTATGGAGGATGATTATGAGATTGCTCCACTTCCAGACAATCCGACCTTGAATCAGATAAAGTACTATAAAGAGAGAATCACAAGGAAGGCCAAGGCAAAGTCATGCCTGTACGCTGCCGTTTCACCCACTATCTTCACAAGGATCATGAGATGTGATTCTGCAAAGGCAATATGGGATTTCTTGAAGGATGAATACGAGGGAGATGAGAAGATAAGAGGCATGA